>NW_027361684.1:48440000-48442500 GCF_039654945.1 Dendrobates tinctorius
ATTGTCTTGACCATGTCTACATGCCTAAATGCACTGAGTTGCCGCCATGTGATTGGCTGATTAGAAATTAAGTCTTAACACACAGTTGGACAGGTGTACCTAATAAAGTGGCCAGTGAGTGTATATAAGGCGCCGCTTGTCCACCTCTCTAATATAGGGAGAGTGAATGTGGAAATTATACTTTTTCTTCTTCTCCATTAATATCTTCACAAGATACAGCAACATGCAGCATAGTACTCGTAGTTAGCATGCAAACTGGAAATAAGTTTAAAAAAAAAAAGAAAAAAGAGTGTTATCGGTTTGATTGCGAGGAGGCCAAAATGGAATTAGTTATGCAAATCTGAATGGGAGGAGCCAAAATCTTGAAATTCCAGTGGTCTTGGAAGAGCATGATAAGTCTTTCTATCTGCATGGGCGCATCGCTCAATTTCATCTGTTTGAAAACATGACAAATAAAATATGGAACGCTTCACGAATTTGCGTGTCATCCTTGCGCAGGGGCCATGCTAATTCTTCTCTGTATCGTTCCAACTTTAGTATATGTGCTGCCGAAGCAAGCACAGTCATATGGAGATTCTCGTTGATATATATAAGGCGCCGCTTGTCCACCTCTCTAACATAGGGAGAGTGAATGTGGAAATTATACTTTTTCTTCTTCTCCATTAATATCTTCACAAGATACAGCAGCACGCAGCATAGAACTCGTAGTTAGCATGCACACTGGAAATAAGTTTAAAAAAAAAAAAAAAAAAAGAGTGTTATCGGTTTGATTGCGAGGAAGCCAAAATGGAATTTTTTATGCAAATCTGAATGGGAGGAGCCAAAATCTTGAAATTCCGGTGGTCTTGGAAGAGCATGATAAGTCTTTCTATCTGCATGGGCGCATCGCTCAATTTCATCTGTTTGAAAACATGACAAATAAAATATGGAACGCTTCACGAATTTGCGTGTCATCCTTGCGCAGGAGGCATGCTAATCTTCTCTGTATCGTTCCAATTTTAGTATATGTGCTGCCGAGGCAAGCACAGTCATCTGGAGATTCTCGTTGATATATATAAGGCGCCGCTTGTCCACCTCTCTAACATAGGGAGAGTGAATGTGGAAATTATACTTTTTCTTCTTCTCCATTAATATCTTCACAAGATACAGCAGCATGCAGCATAGTACTCGTAGTTAGCATGCAAACTGGAAATAAGTTTAAAAAAAAAAAAGACTGTTATCGGTTTGATTGCAAGGAGGCCAAAATGGGATTAGTTATGCAAATCTGAATGGGAGGAGCCAAAATCTTGAAATTCCGGTGGTCTTGGAAGAGCATGATAAGTCTTTCTATCTGCATGGGCGCATCGCTCAATTTCATCTGTTTGAAAACATGACAAATAAAATATGGAACGCTTCACGAATTTGCGTGTCATCCTTGCGCAGGGGCCATGCTAATCTTCTCTGTATCGTTCCAATTTTAGTATATGTGCTGCCGAAGCAAGCACTGTCATCTGTAGATTCTCGTTGATATATATAAGGCGCCGCTTGTCCACCTCTCTAACATAGGGAGCGTGAATGTGGAAATTATACTTTTTCTTCTTCTCCATTAATATCTTCACAAGATACAGCAACATGCAGCATAGTACTCGTAGTTAGCATGCAAACTGGAAATAAGTTTAAAAAAAAAAAAAAGAGCGTTATCGGTTTGATTGCAAGGAGGCCAAAATGGAATTAGTTATGCAAATCTGAGTGGGAGGAGCCAAAATCTTGAAATTTCAGTGGTCTTGGAAGAGCATGATAAGTCTTTCTATCTGCATGGGCGCATCGCTCAATTTCATCTGTTTGAAAACATGACAAATAAAATATGGAAAGCTTCACGAATTTGCGCGTCATCCTTGCGCAGGGGCCATGCTAATCTTCTCTGTATCGTTCCAATTTTAGTATATGTGCTGCCGAAGCAAGCACTGTTATCTGGAGATTCTCGTTGATATATATAAGGCGCCGCTTGTCCACCTCTCTAACATAGGGAGAGTGAATGTGGAAATTATACTTTTTCTTCTTCTCCATTAATATCTTCACAAGATACAGCAACATGCAGCATAGTACTCGTAGTTAGCATGCAAACTGGAAATAAGTTTAAAAAAAAAAAAAGAGCGTTATCGGTTTGATTGCGAGGAGGCCAAAATGGAATTAGTTATGCAAATCTGAGTGGGAGGAGCCAAAATCTTGAAATTTCAGTGGTCTTGGAAGAGCATGATAAGTCTTTCTATCTGAATGGGCGCATCGCTCAATTTCATCTGTTTGAAAACATGACAAATAAAATATGGAAAGCTTCACGAATTTGCGTGTCATCCTTGCGCAGGGGCCATGCTAATCTTCTCTGTATCGTTCCAATTTTAGTATATGTGCTGCCGAAGCAAGCACTGTTATCTGGAGATTCTCGTTGATATATATAAGGCGCCGCTTGTCCACCTCTCTAACATAGGGAGAGTGAATGTGGAAATTATACTTTTTCTTCTTC
>NW_027361684.1:48450000-48455000 GCF_039654945.1 Dendrobates tinctorius
TTCTTGGAAGTCTTTCTATCTGCATGGGCGCATCGCTCAATTTCATCTGTTTGAAAACATGACAAATAAAATATGGAACGCTTCACGAATTTGCGTGTCATCCTTGCGCAGGGGCCATGCTAATCTTCTCTGTATCGTTCCAATTTTAGTATATGTGCTGCCGAGGCAAGCACAGTCAACTGGAGATTCTCGTTGATATATATAAGGCGCCGCTTGTCCACCTCTCTAACATAGGGAGAGTGAATGTGGAAATTATACTTTTTCTTCTTCTCCATTAATATCTTCACAAGATACAGGAGCATGCAGCATAGTACTCGTAGTTAGCATGCAAACTGGAAATAAGTTTAAAAAAAAAAAGACTGTTATCGGTTTGATTGCAAGGAGGCCAAAATGGGATTAGTTATGCAAATCTGAATGGGAGGAGCCAAAATCTTGAAATTCCGGTGGTCTTGGAAGAGCATGATAAGTCTTTCTATCTGCATGGGCGCATCGCTCAATTTCATCTGTTTGAAAACATGACAAATAAAATATGGAACGCTTCACGAATTTGCGTGTCATCCTTGCGCAGGGGCCATGCTAATCTTCTCTGTATCGTTCCAATTTTAGTATATGTGCTGACGAAGCAAGCACTGTTATCTGGAGATTCTCGTTGATATACACTCACTGGCCACTTTATTAGGTACACCATGCTAGTAACGGGTTGGACCCCCTTTTGCCTTCAGAACTGCCTCAATTCTTCGTGGCAGAGATTCAACAAGGTGCTGGAAGCATTCCTCAGAAATTTTGGACCATATTGACATGATGGCATCACACAGTTGGCGCAGATTTGTCGGCTGCACATCCCTGATGCGAATCTCCCGTTCCACCACATCCCAAAGATGCTCTATTGGATTGAGATCTGGTGACTGAGGAGGCCATTTGAGTACAGTGAACTCATTGTCATGTTCAAGAAACCAATCTGAGATGATTCGAGCTTTATGACATGGCGCATTATCCTGCTGAAAGTAGCCATCAGATGTTGGGTACATTGTGGTCATAAAGGGATGGACATGGTCAGCAACAATACTCAGGTAGGCTGTGGCGTTGCAACGATGCTCAATTGGTACCAAGGGGCCCAAAGAGTGCCAAGAAAAAATTCCCCACACCATGACACCACCACCACCAGCCTGAACCGTTGATACAAGGCAGGATGGATCCATGCTTTCATGTTGTTTACGCCAAATTCTGACCCTACCATCCGAATGTCGCAGCAGAAATCGAGACTCATCAGACCAGGCAACGTTTTTCCAATCTTCTACTGTCCAATTTCGATGAGCTTGTGCAAATTGTAGCCTCAGTTTCCTGTTCTTAGCTGAGAGGAGTGGTACCCGGTGTGGTCTTCTGCTGCTGTAGCCCATCTGCCTCAAAGTTCGACGCACTGTGCGTTCAGAGATGCTCTTCTGCCTACCTTGGTTGTAACGGGTGGCAATTTGAGTCACTGTTGCCTTTCTATCAGCTCGAACCAGTCTGCCCATTCTCCTCTGACATCAACAAGGCATTTCCGGCCACAGAACTGCCGCTCACTGGATTTTTTTTCTTTTTCGGACCATTCTCTGTAAACCCTAGAGATGGTTGTGCGTGAAAATCCCAGTAGATCAGCAGTATCTGAAATACTCAGACCAGCCCTTCTGGCACCAACAATCATGCCACGTTCAAAGGCACTCAAATCACCTTTCTTCCCCATACTGATGCTCGGTTTGAACTGCAGGAGATTGTCTTGACCATGTCTACATGCCTAAATGCACTGAGTTGCCGCCATGTGATTGGCTGATTAGAAATTAAGTCTTAACACACAGTTGGACAGGTGTACCTAATAAAGTGGCCAGTGAGTGTATATAAGGCGCCGCTTGTCCACCTCTCTAATATAGGGAGAGTGAATGTGGAAATTATACTTTTTCTTCTTCTCCATTAATATCTTCACAAGATACAGCAACATGCAGCATAGTACTCGTAGTTAGCATGCAAACTGGAAATAAGTTTAAAAAAAAAAAGAAAAAAGAGTGTTATCGGTTTGATTGCGAGGAGGCCAAAATGGAATTAGTTATGCAAATCTGAATGGGAGGAGCCAAAATCTTGAAATTCCAGTGGTCTTGGAAGAGCATGATAAGTCTTTCTATCTGCATGGGCGCATCGCTCAATTTCATCTGTTTGAAAACATGACAAATAAAATATGGAACGCTTCACGAATTTGCGTGTCATCCTTGCGCAGGGGCCATGCTAATTCTTCTCTGTATCGTTCCAACTTTAGTATATGTGCTGCCGAAGCAAGCACAGTCATATGGAGATTCTCGTTGATATATATAAGGCGCCGCTTGTCCACCTCTCTAACATAGGGAGAGTGAATGTGGAAATTATACTTTTTCTTCTTCTCCATTAATATCTTCACAAGATACAGCAGCACGCAGCATAGAACTCGTAGTTAGCATGCACACTGGAAATAAGTTTAAAAAAAAAAAAAAAAAAAGAGTGTTATCGGTTTGATTGCGAGGAAGCCAAAATGGAATTTTTTATGCAAATCTGAATGGGAGGAGCCAAAATCTTGAAATTCCGGTGGTCTTGGAAGAGCATGATAAGTCTTTCTATCTGCATGGGCGCATCGCTCAATTTCATCTGTTTGAAAACATGACAAATAAAATATGGAACGCTTCACGAATTTGCGTGTCATCCTTGCGCAGGAGGCATGCTAATCTTCTCTGTATCGTTCCAATTTTAGTATATGTGCTGCCGAGGCAAGCACAGTCATCTGGAGATTCTCGTTGATATATATAAGGCGCCGCTTGTCCACCTCTCTAACATAGGGAGAGTGAATGTGGAAATTATACTTTTTCTTCTTCTCCATTAATATCTTCACAAGATACAGCAGCATGCAGCATAGTACTCGTAGTTAGCATGCAAACTGGAAATAAGTTTAAAAAAAAAAAAGACTGTTATCGGTTTGATTGCAAGGAGGCCAAAATGGGATTAGTTATGCAAATCTGAATGGGAGGAGCCAAAATCTTGAAATTCCGGTGGTCTTGGAAGAGCATGATAAGTCTTTCTATCTGCATGGGCGCATCGCTCAATTTCATCTGTTTGAAAACATGACAAATAAAATATGGAACGCTTCACGAATTTGCGTGTCATCCTTGCGCAGGGGCCATGCTAATCTTCTCTGTATCGTTCCAATTTTAGTATATGTGCTGCCGAAGCAAGCACTGTCATCTGTAGATTCTCGTTGATATATATAAGGCGCCGCTTGTCCACCTCTCTAATATAGGGAGCGTGAATGTGGAAATTATACTTTTTCTTCTTCTCCATTAATATCTTCACAAGATACAGCAACATGCAGCATAGTACTCGTAGTTAGCATGCAAACTGGAAATAAGTTTAAAAAAAAAAAAAAGAGCGTTATCGGTTTGATTGCAAGGAGGCCAAAATGGAATTAGTTATGCAAATCTGAGTGGGAGGAGCCAAAATCTTGAAATTTCAGTGGTCTTGGAAGAGCATGATAAGTCTTTCTATCTGCATGGGCGCATCGCTCAATTTCATCTGTTTGAAAACATGACAAATAAAATATGGAAAGCTTCACGAATTTGCGCGTCATCCTTGCGCAGGGGCCATGCTAATCTTCTCTGTATCGTTCCAATTTTAGTATATGTGCTGCCGAAGCAAGCACTGTTATCTGGAGATTCTCGTTGATATATATAAGGCGCCGCTTGTCCACCTCTCTAACATAGGGAGAGTGAATGTGGAAATTATACTTTTTCTTCTTCTCCATTAATATCTTCACAAGATACAGCAACATGCAGCATAGTACTCGTAGTTAGCATGCAAACTGGAAATAAGTTTAAAAAAAAAAAAAAGAGCGTTATCGGTTTGATTGCGAGGAGGCCAAAATGGAATTAGTTATGCAAATCTGAGTGGGAGGAGCCAAAATCTTGAAATTTCAGTGGTCTTGGAAGAGCATGATAAGTCTTTCTATCTGAATGGGCGCATCGCTCAATTTCATCTGTTTGAAAACATGACAAATAAAATATGGAAAGCTTCACGAATTTGCGTGTCATCCTTGCGCAGGGGCCATGCTAATCTTCTCTGTATCGTTCCAATTTTAGTATATGTGCTGCCGAAGCAAGCACTGTTATCTGGAGATTCTCGTTGATATATATAAGGCGCCGCTTGTCCACCTCTCTAACATAGGGAGAGTGAATGTGGAAATTATACTTTTTCTTCTTCTCCATTAATATCTTCACAAGATGCAGCAACATGCAGCATAGTACTCGTAGTTAGCATGCAAACTGGAAATAAGTTTAAAAAAAAAAAAAGAGTGTTATCGGTTTGATTGCGAGGAGGCCAATATGGAATTAGTTATGCAAATCTGAATGGGAGGAGCCAAAATCTTGAAATTCCGGTGGTCTTGGAAGTCTTTCTATCTGCATGGGCGCATCGCTCAATTTCATCTGTTTGAAAACACGACAAATAAAATATGGAACGCTTCACGAATTTGCGTGTCATCTTTGCGCAGGGGCCATGCTAATCTTCTCTGTATCGTTCCAATTTTAGTATATGTGCTGCCGAAGCAAGCACAGTCATCTGGAGATTCTCGTTGATATATATAAGGCGCCTCTTGTCCACCTCTCTAACATAGGGAGAGTGAATGTGGAAATTATACTTTTTCTTCTTCTCCATTAATATCTTCACAAGATACAGCAACATGCAGCATAGTACTCGTAGTTAGCATGCAAACTGGAAATAAGTTTAAAAAAAAAAAAAAGAGTGTTATCGGTTTGATTGCGAGGAGGAAAAAATGGAATTAGTTATGCAAATCTGAATGGGAGGAGCCAAAATCTTGAAATTTCGGTGGTCTTGGAAATCTTTCTATCTGCATGGGCACATCGCTCAATTTCATCTGTTTGAAAACATGACAAATAAAATATGGAACGCTTCACGAAGTTGCATGTCATCCTTGCGCAGGGGCCATGCTA
>NW_027361684.1:48640000-48642500 GCF_039654945.1 Dendrobates tinctorius
GGTACACCATGCTAGTAACGGGTTGGACCCCCTTTTGCCTTCAGAACTGCCTCAATTCTTCATGGCAGAGATTCAACAAGGTGCTGGAAGCATTCCTCAGAGATTTTGGACCATATTGACATGATGGCATCACACAGTTGGCGCAGATTTGTCGGCTGCACATCCCTGATGCGAATCTCCCGTTCCACCACATCCCAAAGATGCTCTATTGGATTGAGATCTGGTGACTGAGGAGGCCATTTGAGTACAGTGAACTCATTGTCATGTTCAAGAAACCAATCTGAGATGATTCGAGCTTTATGACATGGCGCATTATCCTGCTGAAAGTAGCCATCAGATGTTGGGTACATTGTGGTCATAAAGGGATGGACATGGTCAGCAACAATACTCAGGTAGGCTGTGGCGTTGCAACGATGCTCAATTGGTACCAAGGGGCCCAAAGAGTGCCAAGAAAAAATTCCCCACACCATGACACCACCACCACCAGCCTGATCCGTTGATACAAGGCAGGATGGATCCATGCTTTCATGTTGTTTACGCCAAATTCTGACCCTACCATCCGAATGTCGCAGCAGAAATCGAGACTCATCAGACCAGGCAACGTTTTTCCAATCTTCTACTGTCCAATTTCGATGAGCTTGTGCAAATTGTAGCCTCAGTTTCCTGTTCTTAGCTGAGAGGAGTGGTACCCAGTGTGGTCTTCTGCTGCTGTAGCCCATCTGCCTCAAAGTTCGACGCACTGTGCGTTCAGAGATGCTCTTCTGCCTACCTTGGTTGTAACGGGTGGCAATTTGAGTCACTGTTGCCTTTCTATCAGCTCGAACCAGTCTGCCCATTCTCCTCTGACCTCTGGCATCAACAAGGCATTTCCGGCCACAGAACTGCCGCTCACTGGATTTTTTTTCTTTTTCGGACCATTCTCTGTAAACCCTAGAGATGGTTGTGCGTGAAAATCCCAGTAGATCAGCAGTTTCTGAAATACTCAGACCAGCCCTTCTGGCACCAACAATCATGCCACGTTCAAAGGCACTCAAATCACCTTTCTTCCCCATACTGATGCTCGGTTTGAACTGCAAGAGATTGTCTTGACCATGTCTACATGCACTGAGTTGCCGCCATGTGATTGGCTGATTAGAAATTAAGTCTTAACACACAGTTGGACAGGTGTACCTAATAAAGTGGCCAGTGAGTGTATATAAGGCGCCGCTTGTCCACCTCTCTAACATAGGGAGAGTGAATGTGGAAATTATACTTTTTTTTTTCTTCTCCATTAATATCTTCACAAGATACAGCAACATGCAGCATAGTACTCGTAGTTAGCATGCAAACTGGAAATAAGTTTAAAAAAAAAAAGAAAAAAGAGTGTTATCGGCTTGATTGCGAGGAAGCCAAAATGGAATTTTTTATGCAAATCTGAATGTTAGGAGCCAAAATCTTGAAATTCCGGTGGTCTTGGAAGAGCATGATAAGTCTTTCTATCTGCATGGGCGCATCGCTCAATTTCATCTGTTTGAAAACATGACAAATAAAATATGGAGCGCTTCACGAATTTGCGTGTCATCCTTGCGCAGGGGCCATGCTAATCTTCTCTGCATCGTTCCAATTTTAGTATATGTGCTGCCGAAGCAAGCACTGTCATCTGGAGATTCTCGTTGATATATATAAGGCGCCGCTTGTCCACCTCTCTAACATAGGGAGAGTGAATGTGGAAATTATACTTTTTCTTCTTCTCCATTAATATCTTCACAAGATACAGCAACATGCAGCATAGTACTCGTAGTTAGCATGCAAACTGGAAATAAGTTTAAAAAAAAAAAAAAAAAAAGAGTGTTATCGGTTTGATTGCGAGGAGGCCAAAATGGAATTAGTTATGCAAATCTGAATGGGAGGAGCCAAAATCTTGAAATTCCAGTGGTCTTGGAAGAGCATGATATGTCTTTCTATCTGCATGGGCGCATCGCTCAATTTCATCTGTTTGAAAACATGACAAATAAAATATGGAACGCTTCACGAATTTGCGTGTCATCCTTGCGCAGGGGCCATGCTAATCTTCTCTGTATCGTTCCAATTTTAGTATATGTGCTGCCGAAGCAAGCACAGTCATATGGAGATTCTCGTTGATATATATAAGGCGCCGCTTGTCCACCTCTCTAACATAGGGAGAGTGAATGTGGAAATTATACTTTTTCTTCTTCTCCATTAATATCTTCACAAGATACAGCAGCATGCAGCATAGTACTCGTAGTTAGCATGCAAACTGGAAATAAGTTTAAAAAAAAAAAGACTGTTATCGGTTTGATTGCAAGGAGGCCAAAATGGGATTAGTTATGCAAATCTGAATGGGAGGAGCCAAACTCTTGAAATTCCGGTGGTCTTGGAAGAGGATGATAAGTCTTTCTATCTGCATGGGCGCATCGCTCAATTTCATCTGTTTGAAAACATGACAAATAAAATATGGAACGCTTCACGAATTTGTGTGTCATCCTTGCGCAGGGGCCAT
>NW_027361684.1:48647500-48650000 GCF_039654945.1 Dendrobates tinctorius
TGCCTTTCTATCAGCTCGAACCAGTCTGCCCATTCTCCTCTGACATCAACAAGGCATTTCCGGCCACAGAACTGCCGCTCACTGGATTTTTTTTCTTTTTCGGACCATTCTCTGTAAACCCTAGAGATGGTTGTGCGTGAAAATCCCAGTAGATCAGCAGTTTCTGAAATACTCAGACCAGCCCTTCTGGCACCAACAATCATGCCACGTTCAAAGGCACTCAAATCACCTTTCTTCCCCATACTGATGCTCGGTTTGAACTGCAGGAGATTGTCTTGACCATGTCTACATGCCTAAATGCACTGAGTTGCCGCCATGTGATTGGCTGATTAGAAATTAAGTCTTAACACACAGTTGGACAGGTGTACCTAATAAAGTGGCCAGTGAGTGTATATAAGGCACCGCTTGTCCACCTCTCTAATATAGGGAGAGTGAATGTGGAAATTATACTTTTTCTTCTTCTCCATTAATATCTTCACAAGATACAGCAACATGCAGCATAGTACTCGTAGTTAGCATGCAAACTGGAAATAAGTTTAAAAAAAAAAAGAAAAAAGAGTGTTATCGGTTTGATTGCGAGGAAGCCAAAATGGAATTTTTTATGCAAATCTGAATGTTAGGAGCCAAAATCTTGAAATTCCGGTGGTCTTGGAAGAGCATGATAAGTCTTTCTATCTGCATGGGCGCATCGCTCAATTTCATCTGTTTGAAAACATGACAAATAAAATATGGAGCCCTTCACGAATTTGCGTGTCATCCTTGCGCAGGGGCCATGCTAATCTTCTCTGTATCGTTCCAATTTTAGTATATGTGCTGCCGAAGCAAGCACTGTCATCTGGAGATTCTCGTTGATATATATAAGGCGCCGCTTGTCCACCTCTCTAACATAGGGAGAGTGAATGTGGAAATTATACTTTTTCTTCTTCTGCATTAATATCTTCACAAGATACAGCAACATGCAGCATAGTACTCGTAGTTAGCATGCAAACTGGAAATAAGTTTAAAAAAAAAAAAAAAAAGAGTGTTATCGGTTTGATTGCGAGGAGGCCAAAATGGAATTAGTTATGCAAATCTGAATGGGAGGAGCCAAAATCTTGAAATTCCAGTGGTCTTGGAAGAGCATGATAAGTCTTTCTATCTGCATGGGCGCATCGCTCAATTTCATCTGTTTGAAAACATGACAAATAAAATATGGAACGCTTCACGAATTTGCGTGTCATCCTTGCGCAGGAGGCATGCTAATCTTCTCTGTATCGTTCCAATTTTAGTATATGTGCTGCCGAGGCAAGCACAGTCATCTGGAGATTCTCGTTGATATATATAAGGCGCCGCTTGTCCACCTCTCTAACATAGGGAGAGTGAATGTGGAAATTATACTTTTTCTTCTTCTCCATTAATATCTTCACAAGATACAGCAGCATGCAGCATAGTACTCGTAGTTAGCATGCAAACTGGAAATAAGTTTAAAAAAAAAAAAGACTGTTATCGGTTTGATTGCAAGGAAGCCAAAATGGGATTAGTTATGCAAATCTGAATGGGAGGAGCCAAAATGTTGAAATTCCGGTGGTCTTGGAAGAGCATGATAAGTCTTTCTATCTGCATGGGCGCATCGCTCAATTTCATCTGTTTGAAAACATGACAAATAAAATATGGAACGCTTCACGAATTTGCGTGTCATACTTGCGCAGGGGCCATGGTAATCTTCTCTGTATCATTCCAATTTTAGTATATATGCTGCCGAAGCAAGCACTGTCATCTGGAGATTCTCGTTGATATATATAAGGCGCCGCTTGTCCACCTCTCTAACATAGGGAGCGTGAATGTGGAAATTATACTTTTTCTTCTTCTCCATTAATATCTTCACAAGATACAGCAACATGCAGCATAGTACTCATAGTTAGCATGCAAACTGGAAATAAGTTTAAAAAAAAAAGAAAAAAAAAAGAGTGTTATCGGTTTGATTGCGAGGAAGCCAAAATGGAATTAGTTATGCAAATCTGAATGGGAGGAGCCAAAATCTTGAAATTCCGGTGGTCTTGGAAGTCTTTCTATCTGCATGGGCGCATTGCTCAATTTCATCTGTTTGAAAACATGACAAATAAAATATGGAACGCTTCACGAATTTGCGTGTCATCCTTGCGCAGGGGCCATGCTAATCTTCTCTGTATCGTTCCAATTTTAGTATATGTGCTGACGAAGCAAGCACTGTTATCTGGAGATTCTCGTTGATATACACTCACTGGCCACTTTATTAGGTACACCATGCTAGTAACGGGTTGGACCCCCTTTTGCCTTCAGAACTGCCTCAATTCTTCGTGGCAGAGATTCAACAAGGTGCTGGAAGCATTCCTCAGAGATTTTGGACCATATTGACATGATGGCATCACACAGTTGGCGCAGATTTGTCGGCTGCACATCCCTGATGCGAATCTCCCGTTCCACCACATCCCAAAGATGCTCTATTGGATTGAGATCTGGTGACTGAGGAGGCCATTTGAGT
>NW_027361684.1:48875000-49075000 GCF_039654945.1 Dendrobates tinctorius
AAAAAAAAGTGTTATCGGTTTGATTGCGAGGAGGCCAAAATGGAATTAGTTATGCAAATCTGAATGGGAGGAGCCAAAATCTTGAAATTCCGGTGGTCTTGGAAGAGCATGATAAGTCTTTCTATCTGCGTGGGCGCATCGCTCAATTTCATCTGTTTGAAAACATGACAAATAAAATATGGAACGCTTCACGAATTTGCGTTTCATCCTTGCGCAGGGGCCATTCTAATCTTGTCTGTATCAGTTCCAATTTTAGTATATGTGCTGCCGAAGCAAGCACAGTCATCTGGAGATTCTCGTTGATATATATAAGGTGCCGCTTGTCCACCTCTCTAACTTAGGGAGAGTGAATGTGGAAATTATGCTTTTTCTTCTTCTCCATTAATATCTTCACAAGATACAGCAACTTGCAGCATAGTACTCGCAGTTAGCATGCAAACTGGAAATAAGTTTAAAAAAAAAAAAAGAGTGTTATCGGTTTGATTGCGAGGAGGTCAAAATGGAATTAGTTATGCAAATCTGAATGGGAGGAGCCAAAATCTTGAAATTCCGGTGGTCTTGGAAGAGCATGATAAGTCTTTCTATCTGCGTGGGCGCATCGCTCAAATTCATCTGTTTGAAAACATGACAAATAAAATATGGAACGCTTCACGAATTTGCGTTTCATCCTTGCGCAGGGGCCATTCTAATCTTGTCTGTATCAGTTCCAATTTTAGTATATGTGCTGCCGAAGCAAGCACAGTCATCTGGGGATTCTCGTTGATATATATAAGGCGCCGCTTGTCCACCTCTCTAACTTAGGGAGAGTGAATGTGGAAATTATACTTTTTCTTCTCCATTTATATCTTCACAAGATACAGCAGCATGCAGCATAGTACTCGCAGTTAGCATGCTTCTCGAATTTGCATGTCATCCTTGCGCAGGGGCATTGACTAATCTTCTTTGTATTGTTCCAATTTTACTATATGTGCTGCCAAAGCAAGCACAGTCATCTGGAGACTCTCGGTGATATATATATAGCATCACTTGTCCACCTCTCTAACTTAGGGAGAGAGAATGTGGAAATTATACGTTTTTTTCCCTTTAAATCTGTGTGAAGGCCCTGTGTGCATGCGCTGTCTAGTTGCAAGTGCTGACAAAGGCAGCGGCAGTCCGCATCTGTGTGCAAGCAGCACTGTGGCTACGGGCCTTGTAAATGCGTGCAACTAGACAGCACGCGCACATAGGTCCTTCACACAGAAGATTTAAAGGGCCGCCTTGGTAGATGCTCAATCCTGGCCTGTATACAAAGGATTACTCTAGAACACTGTAACTGCATTGCTGCCATAGGAAATAGGAAAAAAATGGAAAAAAGCGCTTTACGAGATGTACACATGAAATATTTATCTGCAAAAATTGTTATGAAAAAAGGAAGGTAGATTTGCCAATATATGTGAGTCCAATTGCCAAGTCATGGCGTCCTTTGTAAATAGGGTCCCTGTCCTGATATGTCACCTCTCCTGGGCAAAAGAGCCTACAATTTATGGGGCAGGTATGGACAAGCTAACCTGCTTAAAATCACTGGTGGCTAATAGTAGTGCGAGTGCACATGTCAAAAAGGCTATGATTCAATAGAAAAAAAGGACCAGCACATCTAAACTAGTGTGAACAGGTGCCAACAAAAAAAGCATATAAGTAGCAAATAGTAAGGTTGCACCATAATATACAAAGAAGGATTACAGGTACTCTGAAACTGCATTACTATGGTGCAACCTTACTATTTGTTGTTTATATGTAAAAATTCAATGGGATGACTCTTGGTACTCAACTCTTAGGATTCGCTCACACTGGCATATAACTCAGATGGGTGCCTTCCGAAAAAAAATCGGATCACACTCGTGTCAATGTTTTACTAGGGAAGTGCAGAACTGCATATTTTTTCTCAGCTGTTTTTGGCATGAGAAAAAGTTATAACATGCTGTGATTTCACTCCAAAATCGCACAGTGCGAGAAAAAAATATCATGCCATATGGACCATCAGTATGGCATATGATTTTTAATGATACATTATAATTCTGTAGCATAGGAAACTGTAAATAGTCCTGGACGAAGCTGCTCTGGCAAAACACGTGTGGGGTGTATCATGGGTATTACCTTTTTACCTTGGTATTACATCACTGAATCTATGTAGGTATAATATGGGTTGTGCTGTGGTATAATCACCTTTCGATTCCTTAAACAGATAAGTGTCTGATTACCAATGTTGTATACTTATCAATTGTAATGTTTGTTGTATACTGACTTATTATATTATTACATGGCATACTTCATATTTGATGTTTATACCTATATTTTACATCTACATATTTACTACTATTATACCTCTATGGCTATATGTTTATCCATGATTTATTTACTAAGGTTTTCCATTAAGGTCATATTCTTGTTATGCTGATAACCCTTATTGTCTTTTATGTTCCCTTTTGTACTTTTTATACCTATGTGTTGGCTTATAACCGCTTAGTGACAGAGCCAATTTTGACCTTAATGACTAAGCGAACTTTTACAATTCTGACCACTGTCATTTTATGTGGTTATATCTCTGGAATGCTATAAAGGATCCCGCTGATTCTGAGACTGTGTGTTTATGACATATTGTACTTCATGTTAGTGGTAAAATTTCTTCGATATAAGTTATTTATAAAAAAAAGAACGGAAATATGGCGAAAATTTAGAAAATTTAGCAATTTTCAAACTTTGAATTTTTATGCCCTTTAAACAGAGAGATATGAGTATGTCGCACAAAATACTTAATAAATAACATTTCCCACATGTCTACTTTACATCAGCACAATTTTGGAAACAAATTTTTTTTTGTTAGGATGTTATAAGGATTAAAAGTTGACCAGGGATTTCTCATTTTTACAACAAAATTTACAAAACCATTTTTTTAGGGACCACATCACATTTGAAGTCACTTTGAGGGTGTACATGACAGAAGATACCCAAAAGTGACACCATTCTAAAGACTGCACCCCTCAAGGTGCTTAAAACCACATTCAAGAAGTTTATTAACCCTTTATGTGCTTCACAGGAACTGAAGCAATGAGGAAGGAAAAAAATGAACATTTAACTTTTTTTGCAATAATTTTATTTCAGAACCAATTTTTAATTTTCACAAGTGAAAAAGAGAAAATGAACTAAAAAAATTTGTTGACAAATTCCTCCTGAATACACCGATATCCCATATGTGTGGGTTAACCACTGTTTGGGCGCACGGCAGAGCTCAGAAAGGAAGGAGCGCCTTTTGACTTTTTCAATGTAGAGCTGTCTGGAATTGAGATCAGACGCCATGTTGCATTTGGAGAGCCCCTGATGTGCCTAAACAGTGGAAACCCCCCACAAGTGACACCATTTTGGAAAATAGATCCCCCAAGGAACTTATCTAGATGTGTGGTGAGCACTTTGAACCCCCCCAAGTGCTTCACAGATGTTTATAACCTAGAGTAGTGACAATAAAAAAATCATATTTTTTCCACAAAAATGATCTTTTTGCCCAGAAATTTTTATTTTTCCAAGGGTAACAGGAGAAATTGGACACCCAAAATTGTTGTAGAATTTGTGCTGAGTATGCTGATATCCCATATGTGGGGGTATTCTACTGTTTGGGTGCATGGCAGAGCTCGAAATGGAAGTAGCGCTGTATGACTTTTTCAACACAGAATTGGCTGGAATTGAGATCAGACGCCATGTCGCATTTGGAAAGCCCCTGATGTGCCTAAACAGTGAAAACCCCCAATTCTAACTCCAACCCTAATCCCAACCCTAACCATAACCCTTTCCACAGCCCTAACCCCAACACACCCCTAACCCTAATCCCAACTCTAACCATAACCCTAACCCCAACACACCCCTAACCTTAATCTCAACCCTAATGCTAATCCCAACCCTAACCCTAATCCCATCCCTAATCCCAACCCTAACCTTAATCCTAACCCTATCCCAAACCCTAACCCTAGCCCCAACCCTAACCGCAGCCCCAATCCTAACCCTAACTTTAGCTCCAAACCTAACCCTAACTTAAGCTCCAACCCTAACTCTAACTTTAGCCCCAACCCTAACCCTAACTTTAGCCCCAACCCTAACTCTAACTTTAGCCCCAACACTAAGCCTAACTTTAGGCCACCTCACTTTATCCCAAGTCAGTTTATCCCAACTCTAACCCTAATGGGAAAATAAATACATTCTTTTATTTTATTTTATTTCCCTAACTTAGGGGGTGATAAAGGGGGGTTTGACTTACTATTTTTTTATTTTGATCACTGTGATAGAGTCTATCACAGTGACCAAATTGAACCAAAGTGAAAAATCTCCTATTATTGCCGGGTGCCGGCCTGCAGATCTCATCGGGCACACTGCGCATGCGCCCGCCATTTTCTCCCAGAAAAGCAAGCCGGCAACCTGGGAGACTTCAAAGGGGCATAAAGGGACAATGAAGATATGGAGGGTGATTGGGGGACCCTATTTCTCTCTCCTTTGATGTGCAATCACATCAGAGGAGAGATAAATTACCGTATTGTTCGGATTATAAGACACACTTTTTCCCTCAAATTTGGGGGTAAAATGGGGGTGCGCCTTATAATGTGGATATACCTTATGGGTGCTGACACTGCGGGTGTCCGGTGCTGCCGCACTCTATCCCTGATGCTGCCACCGTGCTGTGTCCCCGCTGCTTCCACTGCCCTCTGTCCCTGGTGCTTGCCGCTGCGCTCTGTCCAGTGCTGCGGAGCAGCTCAGCCGACGTTTTGTGAAATGCCAGAGCACCCCGGCAGTTCGTTCATGCTTTCCTGTATGGTGGACTTCGGGAAAATGGCCGATGGGAGGCGCTGCATGTGCAGATGGAGATCTCGGCAGCAAGATCTCGGTAGATGAGATCTCAGCGCTGAGATCTCATCTCCTGAGATCTTGCTGCCGAGATCACCGTAGACACCAACATCACCGGAAATGCTCGCAGCACCACCGGAGATGCCAGCATCACCACAGACACCCCCCGCAGCACAGGAGCCCCCTGAAGCACAGGAGACCCTCCCGCAGCACATGACACCCCACAGGACAGGAGCCCCCCACAGCACAGGACATCCCACAGCACAAGAACCCCCCACAGCACAGGAGCCCCTCACAGCACAGGACACCCCGCAGCACAGGAGCCCTGTGCAGCACAGGAAACCCTGGGACCCCGCTTCACCGCAGCCACCACCCCCGGTAAGCAATATGATGCATGCATTATAAGAAGCACCACCATTTTATTTGAAAAATTTTTTTCTCCTTTTTCCTCAAAATATGGGGTGCATTTTATAATCTGGAGTATTTTATAATCCGAAAAATGGAAAATCAGACTTTTTTGCTGTGACTGTTATACCATTAATAATGACAATCGCAACACTGGGGTTGGTAAAAAATGACCCAAATGATTTTCTCTCAGGTCTCAGCTACCCCCGGCAGCTGAGACCCCGGAGAAATTCCAACTCTGGGGGGTGCTATACCGCTTTACCTCAGTGCCATTAAATGTGATTTAAGTACCCTTAACTGCCGCCGTTAAAAGGCGTATCAGCGATCATTAAGGGGATAAATAACATTAATAAAGATTATATTGAATTTATTTTGTATGCATATAAGTCATAACTACACGGATTGTGTATATAGGTGTTTATGTTAGTTGTTCTGCCCATTCTGTACAGCAAGATATTTTTAAGTGCTGTTCCAGCTATGGCCATTAGGTGTCATAGTTGCCCTTCTCTTTCTTATTCAAGTGTTTGGAAACTTCTGTTTCCCTAAATGGTTAACTGTTCAGAACCACCCTTCTTCCTTCCCGGGTTTTCAGCATGTAACCATTTCTGCCAGACTTCTGAGTAGCTCACATGTGCTCAGCTCCCTGCAAAACCACTGCTTATAACAAGTGGATTCCGTTAAGGTTTAATGCATTTATGTAAAATATGCTATGCATCTGTGTTAGCTGGCCATAGTGCATGCCTCGTGATGTTTGCAATGCATGTTCAGCTCCTGTAATGCTATTACACTGCATAATAGCTATATGCATCCTCTGTTCAGTAAGTGCAAAGCTGGCAGCCATTAGTTGTTTTAGATATCTCTTTCTCTTTTACTACTGTGTATGTTGTATTGCTCAGCTTCTATATAATGCATGCTACCAATATAACAGCATCCTGCATCATTGCTACTGTTGTGATAGTACCTTGTATTGCTGTGATATTGTCTGCCAGTTCTGACATGTGGCATTATCTGTTTCTTATAGTTTTTACAAATGAGGAGAAAAAAGGGAGTAATGGATACCAAAAGTAAGTATAAAAATACAAAATTTATTAGTAAGCACATGCACAGACACATAAATCAAAAAAGGAAAATTGCAAAAGAAATCATAAGACGCAGACAGGACTGACCAGGACAGGTAAAGGAAATAACAAAGTGTGCCCCAGAGTCATATACGCACACATCATGCCATGGGTACACAAAATACAATGCAGGATAACTACGAACACAGGTGAATATTAAAGCAGTGATGCACAAGGAAAAAACCTGCCTCAGTGCTGTGAGGTGCTGTAATTAGTAGCGGTAGGCAACACCCATAAAAGTAATCCCTAACACCATGATGAGAGTACATGGGGTAAAGGCGGGCAGCTTACCGAAGGGTGCACAGATCAACAGATCCAGACGGCGACCCCCGACGCGCGTTTCGCGCTCACACAGGGCACTTTCTCAAGGGGAAAGTAGCTGGATGTGAAAAAGGACCTTTAAGTATCATAGCAATGCGATCACATGGTGTGATCACGTGGTGTGAGAGAACAAATCAAAACCGCGATAGCGGCGCATGCGCCATGTGACATAGGCCCTCTAGCAGTGGGACGGGCGTCAGGCATCAGAGCGCATGCACTGGGGAAAAAGTCCCCGCACCTGCGCCCGAGACCCTGGAGACACCCACCCCCATGCAGAGTGAACCAAGGGCACATAGTCCGCATGCTCACCGCAGTGTGTAGCTGGGCTCACGATATGACTGTCTCCAATATAATACTGGGCACAGAATATGCAAAGGCATAAGAGTATCAGAAATAACCCAAAAAGAAGAATATCAGCCGCCTGTATGATGTGACATGCTACATAAGCATAATATATAGACATTTATGCAAATGATGTCATCAAAAAATTATATGGTGCATGACAAAAATAACAAATTGTACATAGCCATAATGTTAATAGATAGAGCAAAATCAGATATATAAATAGAACAAACAGTGCCAGAACATAATAACATCAATAGCACAATGCAAAGGTCAGGCGACCAATACATGTGCATAGTATCACAGAAGTTATTCATAAGTGTCCATAGAACGTAGCAAGTCACAAATGGGCGTAGCCGGAGTCCTCCTGTATAGCCACAAACAAAGTGGCAAAATGTAGATGGCAGCAAATCCTAGTCTCTCAAACACAGGCCGATGGAAAGTGTCATGCCGTCAGAAATCCAGCAAGGGTCCATATTAATCGCAAACATCAGACACAGAACATAGAACAATACTAAAAAGTAAGGAAAAAACAGACAAAAAAGTTAAAAACATAAAAAAGGAGCCGACAGGAGCTGAACTATATACACTGGTGAAAGCAACAAAGGCAGCATAGGCTATATAAAAGAAGCGAAGCTCAGAGACTCGTTAAGACCCTTAGGGGTCACAGTGTCCAGGGTGACATTCCATTTGGCCTCTCTTTGGGCCAATGTTTTCTTGTAGTTGCAAGCCCGAATCCCCAGATGGATGCAATCAATACCCCTCACCATGAAGGATTGTGGGTCGCAATTATGAAAAATCTTAAAATGGCGAGGGATGGTTTTTAAAGTAGAGGGATCAGCCACTGTCTTGGCTGCCCGAATGTCCCTGACATGCTCACGCACCCTCACGCGTAATTCCCTCGATATCAAACCAACATATGTCATGGGGCACCCACATGTGGCATATTAAATGACATTGGCACTCCCACAGGATATATGTTGCTTGATCTGGAAATTTTTGGAGCTGTCGGAGGAGTGAAATGACGAGCAGCGCAGGACATTCGGGCAGGCAACACAGAGGCCGCACGGGAAAGATCCCACTGTTGGACCTCTAGATCCAAACGGGTCTACTGTTCCACTGAAAAGAAGGTACAGCTCCCATCCTGCGGTTTTACCTGCGGATTTCTCTGCGGTTTTGCCCTGCGGTTTTTCATCTCCTCAATGGAGGAGATGGCAAACCGCAGCGGAATCCGCAGAAAGAATTGACATGTCAATTCTTTCTGCGGATTGAAAACCGCAGATAATCCGCGCGGAAAATTCCGCACCGTCTGCATTGCGGTTTTTGATTCCCATAGGGAATCATGGTACTGTACACCGCAGCAAAAACCGCTGCGGAACCGCAGCAAAATCCGCAGCGTGTGCACACAACCTTAAAGAGCCACCTTCTTCACTGACAAAGTACCGCACAGACTATCTGGAGTCAGAAGTGTCTTACAGGTATGGTGATACGCAACACACTAGACATGATTATTACACACCGACTCGTGCCAGCACTGACAGAGCCACCATGGACTTTGCAAAGTTCTTTGCCCATCGAGAACTGGTTACAAAGGGACTTGTAAAGTTCGCTGATAAACCCGATAACTATAGGTCATGGCGAGCCTTGTTCCGGAACGCCATTCATGGTCTGGACCTTTCTTGCAGTGAGGAGTTAGATCTCCTGGTAAAGTGGCTTGGAAGTGAGTCGGTCGAGCATGCCAAAAGACTGAGAGACATTAATGTAAAGCATCCTCGCACAAGTCTATGTAAACTGTGGGAAAGACTTGATGAATGCTATGGGACAGTAGAAGTCATAGAGAATGCTTTATATAAAAGAATTGATGATTTTCCTAAGATAGGACCTAAAGGTTATCTAAAACTTAGAGAACTGAGTGATTTATTGATTGAGTTACAGGTTGCCCAGAAGTAAGGAGACTTGCCTGGATTGGTATTCTTAGACACCACTAATTGTGTCAATCTGACAGTACAGAAACTTCCTTACAACCTACAAGAAAAGTGGATTACATGTGGTTCACAGTATAAACAAAATCATAATGTATTATTCCCTCCTTTCACTGTATTTGTTGATTTTGTCACCAAACAATCTAGGATCAGAAATGACCCTAGTTTTGACTTTTCTCTGTCATGTTCCACTGCCCCTGGTGTCAAACCCGGTAAGACACCCGTGGCAGTCCACAAAACTAATATTGTTTCCACAGGCCCTCATAAGGTGAATAAAACCCCTCCAGACGAGTTCAGAACCGCCCTTCTTCCTTCCTGTGTTTGCAGTATGTAACCATTTCTGCCAGACTTCTGAGTAGCTCACATGTGCTTAACCACTGCTTATAACAAGCAGATTCCGTTAAGGTTTAATGCATTTATGTAAAATATGCTATGAATTTGTGTTAGCTGGTCATAGTGCATGCCTATATGATGTTTGCAATGCATGTTCAGCTCCTGTAATGCTATTACACTGCATGATAGTTATATGCATCCTCTGTTCAGTGAGTGCAAAGCTGGCAGCCATTAGTTGTTTTAGATATCTCTTTCTCTTTTACTGCTGTGTATGTTGTATTGCTCAGTTTCTATATAATGCATGCTACCAATATAACAACATCCTGCATCATTGCTACTGTTGTGATAGTACCTTGTATTGCTGTGATATTGTCTGCCAGTACTGACATGCTGCATTATCTGTTTCTTGTAGTTTTTACCTGAATCATCCATAACTGTGTACAACAATCTCTGAATTATCCATAACTGTGTTCAACAACCTCTGATATCATCTACTACTGTGTTCTACTATACCATCTGTTATCATCTCCCATTGTTGTCCATATCATCCCAATAAATAATAGACTTAAGCACCCATACAGTCTTGTTACTGGGAGTGGATGAAAGGTTTAGCCGTATGCTGGAATCCACACAGCGTCATACGCGGAGGAAGGCAGAACATTAGTCCTGCAAAAGATTAACAGCTGCTAAGTTAAAAAAAAGGACTTTGTACATACAGCACACGAATGACAAGTAAGGAAAAAAATCATCCCACACTCCTAGTTGAGAATTGGTGGATTATTTATTTTCAAATGTGAGCGAACCGCAAGGCCATGTTTACATGTTCCATTCAGTATTTGGGCAGTATTTCACACGAGTATTTGTAAGTAAAAACCAGGAGTGGGTGAAAAATGCAGAAGTGGTGATGTGATTCTATTATACAGTACTTTTCCTCTGATTGTTCCTCTTCTGGTTTTGGCTTACAAAAACTGATGTAAAATACTGACCAAATACTGAATGTGTGAACATGGCCTAAAAAACAATAAATAAAAATTTTCTGTCCTCAGGGCCAAAAATACTTGCATCTTTTAGAGTGATAAAGAGTACGTGGAAATAAAAAGGTGTGGATGTAGGTTTCTAGCACAAGATGGCAGTGTCAGCTCAGTTATTGCACTATATTTAGCTCTATATTCTTAATTAAATTATTTACGTGATCTGTATGCATAAGTAATTTTATTGTGAGTTTTAGAATTATTTGTCACATTAAAAACTAATCAGTTGTCACTGCACTTCTGCTTTATTGAGCATAACAAGGTTTCTTTTAGGCTCTGTGCATTTGTGTGTTTGCTGGCCCAAATTGTGGTTCCTTCAATTGCTGACTTTAAAGGGAACCTGTCACCTGGTTGTGGCCCTGTAAGCTGCGGCCACCACCTTTCAGGGCTTATTTTTTATGAATAAAAAAAATCATTTTTATGGATATCATGGAGCTGAATCTTCCTTCGTGATCGATACGTTTCTCCTGTAGTATACGTGACTAGACGACTTTTTTCTTCGGGTCGGTGCAATTACAGCGATTACAGATTTATATTGGGTTTTTATGTTTGGCTGCTGTCACAAAAACTAGTTTTTGCATCTCCATATTTTGAGAGTTATTTATCCATATTTTGCCTGACAGGGTCATGCGACAGCTTCTTTTTTGCAGGATGAGTTGATGTTTTTATTAGTACCATTTTTGGGCACATGACATTTTTTGATCGCTTTCTTTTAAATTTTTTACATTGTCCCAGGATGGGACATCATCCTTACCCTGACAGATCGCTAACCTGATACTCTGCAATGCACTGCAGGGCATAAGAGCAGCATCTGTCAGGCAGGAATAAGGCATATCAGCTACTGCTCTTACCATGCACTCAAGGGCCACCTTGCCTGCAGTACCCTAAAGGACCCCGCGGCCATCTTGTGGCCAAGGGTCACTATGGAGACCATCGGCATGATGCAAACACATCGCGTTGTGCTGATGGAAGTCGAGAGGGAGCTCATTCCCTCTGAGATGCTCCTCGATGTCGCTGTCACTATTTGACAGCAGCATTATATGGATTATACATCAGTGCTAGCACTGATCGTGAATGTTGCTGCAGGGTGTCAGTTTTCACATAGAGCTGACACCCGCACCCTATAGTTCAGCATGAGCTCGCACGATCATGGCATTGTACATATACGGCGGTTTGCAGGAACGCAGGTCCCACAGCACCGTATTTATGCGGCGCAGGTTGGGAAGGAAAAAAAAACAAAGACAGAAACATCATGATTAAATACCCTGCAGTAAATAAACAAATAGCATTGAAATTAATGTACGGTACTTAGTCAACATGTTTTTTGGTAAAAAAAAAAATGCAAAAGCCATCCCACCACTTCACGGTGACCATAATTGGGATGATCCCAGCTCTAATATTCCTGGATTTTTTCAGCCCTTATCCACATTCATGTCACTTGACAAACAGTAAGGTTTTTAATATTAGAGTTAGTACTGTCCCAATTATGGTCACCGTGAAGTGGTGGGATGGCTTTTCCATTTTTTTAATCAAAAAACATGTTAACTAAGTACTGTATATTATTTTCATGCACTGTGCTATTTATTTATTTACTGAAGGATATTTAAGCATAATGTTTCTGTCTTTGTTTTTTTTTCTGTTCAGTGGCCAGTGTGAATGTGTGCTTACATGTTGCATGCGCATCAGTTTATATCCCAGTTCATACCTTCGGGGTTTTTTCAGCATGTTGGGAAGAGGTTAAAGGAAATAACTCAGTAGGATCAACCCTCCCAAGCCATCTATATGGGCATGTAGTTAACAGGAAGCTGAATAAAATGAGACCTTGATATCTGTGGTCTAAAGTCTTATTCCTGAGAAATTCACATTTTTCTTAATATGTAAATAAGCTAGGAAGATCTATGGGAAATACATACAGTCGATCTGCCTCCAGAGCTCATTTTAAATAAAAAATGGCATTAGCAGTATGAACCAAGTAATGACTAACAGTCTACTCTCTTGCTTTGCTCCCATGTTGGCACACATTTCTACAGTGAGATCAGTCAAAGCATTACAACAGAAGTGAACTTTGTCTCATTACAAACATTTGAAGCAACAGTTCTCCGCTCATAGTGCTTTCAGCTCTGCTGCACAACTTTGCCTGATTATAATCAACACAGTACAGAGGAGTTGAATCATGTCTCATTACAAAAGCAGTTGCAGTGGTGTTAGCTCCCCTGTACTACGCCTTCCACAACACTGGCTGTCTTAAAGATAGAAGCTGAAGCACTATGAGAGGAGTCTTATAGTGAAAATGTGCTACTGTAAGAGAAATAAACTTTTTCTCATTACATTGTTAGCCCTGCTGTACTGTGTTAGTTCTAGTCTCAGTGCAGAGCTGTGTGTGATATTGAGAGCAAATTGTCAGTCATTACATGTCTTGCACTGGTAATGCACCTTTAACATTTTAAATAAGCTCTGGAGGCAGATTCTCATGCAGATTAGTGGCACATAGATCTTAAGAGAAAAATATAAGAAAAATTGAATTGCTCTAGAATAAGACATCAGATTGCAGATATCAATGTATCCTTTAATTTAACTTTTCGTTACTTGCATTCCCATATAGATAGCTGAGGAGAGTTGATCTTAACTGAAACATTCTCTTTAATTATGCAGTGAACCTTTTATAAACTCCAGTTTTATGGTGCACATATCTTAAATTGGATCTGTCAACAAAATCTACAATGAAAATCTTTTACATTATTAAATAGATTAGGCCAGTAAGTCTAACCTCTATTGTTGGTAAAATATTTGAAGGGTTTCTGAGGGATGTTATTCTGGATTATCTCAATGAGAATAACTGTTTAACTCCATCTCAGCATGGGTTTATGAGGAATCGCTCCTGTCAAACCAATCTATTCAGCTTTTATGAAGAGGTAAGCTATAGACTGGACCAAGGTGAGTCATTGGATGTGGCATATCTTGATTTTTCCAAAGCGTTTGATACCGTGCCACACAAGAGGTTGGTACACAAAATGAGAATGCTGGGTCTGGGGCAAAATGTGTGTAAATGGGTAAGTAACTGGCTTAGTGATAGAAAGCAGAGGGTGGTTATAAATGGTATATTCTCTAACTGGGTTGCTGTGATCAGTGGGGTACTGTCACGGCGGCGGTGACCGCCGCCGTTCCAGCAGCGGTGGGGCCTGCCGCCTGTACTCACCGGCCCTCTGCGTGCCACGCTGTGCCTGCCTCCTCCTCGCTCTCGTCGTCCCATTGCATGAGTGTCACGTGCAGCCGCCCTAGGCCGCGGGCGCGCGCTCTGCAGGTTCCTTAACCCTGCAAGCGCCCGCCCAGAGGTCTGGCTGCCCAATCAGAGTGCAGCGCGTGCTATATCAGGCATCTCCACCATCTTGGGGACGCTTATCGTGTGCAGTGCCTTGCGGTATTCTGGCCAAGTTGTAGGGGCTCTCCCTACAACCCTCTCTCTCTATTCCTGTACTCCATGCCTATTCCTGTACTCCATGCCTCAGTCCTGTACTCCTTACCTCAGTCCTGTACTCCGTGCCTCAGCCCTGTACTCCGTACTCCATCCTGTACTTCCTACTCAGTTCTGCACTTCGCACTCAGTCCTGTACTCCACTCTCAGTCCTGTACTCTGCCCCGTGTGCCTGACCCGTCTTGTATCTCTGGTTCGTCTTGTGCTCTGGTTCCCCCAGCCCCTCTCTGGTCCTTTGAGCCGCCCCTCTTGGTTCTAGCAGTCTCGGTATCTGTCTTCCGAGGGTCTGTCCCTAACGGTCCCTGTATAGGGGTCGGCTCCACCTGGCGCGCTCACCCCCGGGAGCTCCAGTGCCGCGATCCAGAGGGTTCACTCTCGGACGTTACCTTCCTGATCGTCACAGGTACCACAGGGGTCGGTGTTGGGACCTATTCTCTTCAACATATATATTAAGGATCTGGTAGAAGGTTTACACAGTAAAATATTGATATTTGCAGATGATACAAAACTATGTAAAGCAGTCAATACAAGAGAAGATAGTATTCTGCTACAGATGGATCTGGATAAGTTGGGAACTTGGGCCGAAAGGTGGCAGTTGCAGTTTAACAATGATAAATGTAAGGTTATACACATGGGAAGAAGAATCAATATCACCATTACACACTGAATGGTAAACCACTGGGTAAATCTGACATGGAGAAGGACTTGGGGATGCTAGTTAATGATAAACTTACCTGGAGCAGCCAGTGCCAGGCAGCGGCTGCCAAGGCAAACAGGATCATGGGGTGCATTAAAAGAGGTCTGGATACACATGATGAGAGCATTATACTGCCTCTGTACAAATCTCTGGTTAGACTGCACATGAAGTACTGTGTACAGTTTTGGGCACCGGTGCTCAGGAAGGATATAATGGAACTAGAGCGGGTACAAAGGAGGGCAACAAAATTAATAAAGGGGATGGGGGAACTACAATACCCAGAGAGATTAGCAAAATTAGGATTATTTAGTCTAGAAAAAAGATGACTGAGGGGCGATCTAATAACCATGTATAAGTATATAAGGGGACAATACAAATATCTCTCCGAGGATCTGTTTATAACAAGGAAGGTGACAGTCACAAGGGGGCATTCTCTGTGTCTGGATGAGAGAAGGTTTTTCCACCAACATAGAAGAGGATTCTTTACTGTTAAGGCAGTGAGAATCTGGAATTCCCTGCCTGAGGAGGTGGTGATGGCGAACTCAGTCGAAGGGTTCAAGAGAGGCCTGGATGTCTTCCTGGAGCATAACAATATTGTTAGGTTCTTTAGAAGGATGTAGATCTGGGGATTTATTCTGACAGAATTTTATAGGCTGAACTGGATGGACTAATGTCTTTTTTCGGCCTTACTAACTATGTTACTATATTACTATCTCTTAGACCTTATGGTGATATTGTATTTATTGCAAAAAAAAATATCAAAATTGCTGTATAATCCTTTATGAAAATGTAAATACATTCTCCACCCATCCTGACTGACAACTCCTCAATGTCCCTCCTTCTGCTGAGATGTCACACTGCTCAGTAGAAGCTGCAGCTGTCAGGCTAGGTGGGTGGAGATTGAATACACTTGGACTAATGAGCTCTCCCATTCATAATACACTCATCTTAATATGAGGATTAAACAGCCATTCTGATATTAATTTTCAAAGTAAATGCTGCAGCCACATTAAGGCTAAAAGATCTAGATAAATATGTATGCAGTTTGTATTGTGAAATCTAGTGACAGATAAAGTAATGTTCATTTTAAAATGATTGCATATCCCTTGTTCATACCGAACAATGGCATATTTGCAATACTTATATGTGAACACTTGATGGTGCTAGACTACCATGTATTGTAGAATTTAAGGCTTACTGTTACATCATTATATACAAGGCGGCTTTTAACAACATCTTCTATCAGTGATTTCTCAAAAAAGTGAATTTTGAATAAAAAACAATGCTCAGTTCACATATAGTATTAATTGCAATGACCCTTGTATCGTCATAGCATGAAAGGAGGCAATGTAGAAGAAAAAAATCAAATATCTGAACACACCAAAAAAAAACAAAAAACAAAAACATTTGTTTTTCACCTGAAGAACGAATCTGACTAAAACATGTCCTGTTTTAATTCTTGACAGAAGTATTCATATGATGGAAATATTGACCCATTCATAAAAGAAGAAACTCCAGTTTCTGGCATAAAACACTTTGAAAAGTAGTAAAATGTTGCCACTTTAAGGATGAGCTGGAGAGAATCACACACATTTGTCAAATTTAGCAAAAGTGCCTACTTCAGTCCTTGACTAATATCTGCAATGTTACCTTAATGAATATGTGTCATGTGGGGGAAAAAAACTGAGAGCACTTGAACCAATGTAATTCCTAACGTAGATTGTAAGCTCATGAGCGCAGGGTCCTGTTCCCCTCTGTACCTATTTCTCACTTGACTTTATTTTATATTCTTTTTTCATATTATATGTATGTAATTCCCTCTCACATGCACAGCACCTTGGAAATAATGGTACATTAAAAATAGGTAAAAAGAACCCTGTTCAGGTGATCCTTTATTTTTTTACATGGACCAAATCTGTGCGTGAAAAAATATTGCATGCATTATTCTCTGCTGAATTTCGGATGAGATTTGTCTGTTTAAGTCTTTGTGTGCATAAAAAACTCTCAAAACTCATTATCCATATAGTATCTGTTTCATACAGTATGGATCAGTTTAATAATGAACTAGAAACTTGAACTTCAAAATATTGGAAGTTCATCTACTGTGATTTTTAGTTCTATTATAGTGTATAGCTTGATGCCTTGGTTATCTGCCAGCCTGCAATCTCAGAATGACTGGTTACCTGAGTAAATATCAAGTACCAACCTGGCTGGAGTGTGAACAGGGAGACCCCAATGCGCGATTCGCTTAGTTGCTTCTTGCCCCGAAGAAGCAACTAAGCGAAACGTGCATTGGGGTCTCCCTGTTGACACTCCAGCCAGGTTGGTCCTTGATATTATATATATATATATATATATATATATATATATATATATATATATATATATATCGGCCTATATGTCAACATTGAATTTTTGAACCACTGAATCTTATTGGTAAAAACGCTGCTGTCATGGACACTGCACTGCACTTGCTCACTAAGCCAGTGCATGTGTCCTGAGTAAGACAGACTGTACTCAAAGATACCTGTGGAGCGGGGCAGCAGCGATGAAGATGCGTGCTTCAGACAAACAGGACCTGAAGCACGTGACTGCTGGGGGCGGAGCCGACCACAGGTCTCTCAGAGGAAGCAGGAGCAGAGAGAGAGATTGCTTCAGGCCAGATAGGACCTGAATCACCGGACTGCTGGGGGTGTGGCCTAAACTCCGAGAGCTAGGAGCAGAAGGAAAACTCCTAGAAGGGTAATTACGGGACAACGTACCAAGGGGCAAATATAGAGACGTAAACCAGATCAGGCCAGGGTCAAAACACGAGATAGCACGAAAGTACCAAAGGATTAGACAGAACGGATAGTCAGGACATAACAAGAGAGCAGTAAACCAGAACGGGCAAATACAGTACCAAGAGAGTAGACAAACTCATAACGAAGAGACGGACCGGGTCAAAACCAAACAAGCAACAAGATATCAGGCACAAGGCACGCAAGGGGTCAACTAACTCAGCCGAGGGCAGGAGTATAACTGACACTATACCTAGGTCAATTGGCAACTAAATAGCCGCCCTCTGCCAGAGAGAGGCAGAAACAATTAACCCCTGTCTGACCAGGATGGGACAAAGACAAAACCCTGTCCTGGATCATAACAGCAGCTGCCATTTTATACATATCTCTCTATATATATTTTGTGTAGGTCCTTTTTTTGGTCCACACATATTGCACTATTGCACTTTGTATTGTATATCATTTATCTTTTGAGAGATATTTGCTGTTTTACTTGTGTGTATATATATATTTAATATATTATATATTAATATTTGCACTTTATATCTGGCAGCAATTTTCCATTTGTATTTCCATCCTGGTGGTTCACTATACATAGAGCAGACTGTGAATTTTTGTATTATTACTAGGGTTATGTTTGACGTATACAGACTCTGCTCACATTTGCATCGACCTAGTTTGAGTGTGGTATCTAGGTGTCGCTGATTCCCTTGTTCTTACATAGCTATATTATATACTATATTTTTATAATTAATTTTGCAACAATAAAATTCTTAGATTTTGTCTACTGCCCTTTTGTTCTATTTTTCCTTTTTGATTTTTTTCATCTGAGATAGATGTCCGTCCAACCTCTGTTTGAAAACTTCCATTGAAGGAAAGCTCACCACCTCTCGTGGCAGCCTGTTCCACTCATTGATCACTCGCACTGCCAAAAAGATTTTTCGACGATCTAATCTGTATCTTTTCTCTTTCAGTTTCATTCCATTGCTTCTCATGTTTCCATGTGCAAATGAGAATAATGATGATCCCACTACACTGGGGCATCTCTTCAGATATTTTTGGATAACAATTAAACCTCCTCTTAGCTTTAATTTTTGCAAGCTAAACATTCCCAGATCCTTTATCTGTTCCTCATAGGAAATACTTTGCTGTCTGCTCACGATCCTGATAGCTCTTCTCTGAACTTGCTCCAGTTTTTCAATGTCTTTTTTAAAATGTGGTGCCCAGAGCTGGACACATTATTCCAGATTAGGCCTGACCAAGGAGGAGTAGGGGATAATTACTTCACGTGATGTAGACCCTATGCTTCTCTTAATTGATCCTAGAACTGTTTGTCTTTTTTGCTGCTGCATCACACTGTTGACTCATGTGCAGTCTGTGATCTACTTGTTAGGGATGGCGGAACGCACCAAATATAAATAATAGGAGGTGCTTTCGCCGCCCGGGGTCCACCGTGCGGTAGGTGACAAGACCGCTGCTGGACAATGGCAGATTCTCCAGAGGGCAGTATACAACGCTCGAGTTAGCAGCACCCGAGGTGCTAGGAGCGGCTCTGTTTAGGGCACAGAGACGCCCTAGAGTAATTTGGAAATGAAACGCTGGGCCTGTTCACATCACAGGGCCAGCCAGAGTGTGGCGTCGCAGCCGCGAACGCCAAAAAGTGTTGCTGTCTGCAGCGCGACGTACACTGGAGTCGCTTAACGACAGTGCCGGAGAAGCCGGACACTGTCGGACGCTAGTGCTAGGTGCGGTGAGCACAGTGGCGTATAGCTTGCCACTACCTGGCGCTGACTAGAACCAACACTATGTCACCATTCATATTATCAGAGGGAAGGGTTTCAAATAAGTCAGTAACCAGACACATGCATCAGTCACCATTCACACATAACAATCTTAGTCTACACTAGCGCATGGCCGAGCCGCCATGCGGGCTTTTTATAGCCATGCGCTTCCGGGACCTTCCAGTAGTTTGGGAAGGACCAATCAGATCTGACGCAGGACCTGAGCATGTGACCCCTGCCCTCCACTGAGAGGTCAACTTGCGAGCATGCCCAGTACCACGGCGAGAGGACTTAGCCTCTGGAGCGGTTTCCTGCAAGGCAGGTTGCGCTACCAATGCTGCACCAGAGGTGGCTGCAACATCTAGACTGACAGAGTGAGTCTGAGCAGCAAGCCTGGATCGCTGGGATTGCTGAGCAGGTCCCAGTGCGGTCGGAGGTGAATGGGAGACCGCAGGATGTACGGCTCTGGATTCCTGCTGTGCAGTGTCGGGAATCTATCACTACTAGCATAACCAAGTCTTTTCCACACATGCTGTTGCTTAGTTTTATTCCTCTCATTTGCGTTTCTCTGTTAAAATGTTATTTTAGCACCACATTTTTAATTTTCACAGGGATAGCAGGAGAAAATGGGCCCTAAAATTTGTTGTACAATTTCTCTTGAGTACGCCAATACCCCACATGTGGTCAAAAACTACTTTTGAGTCACAGTGCAAAGCTCAGACGGGAAGAAGCACCATATTGGAGTTCACATCTTGCTGGACTTGTTTGAGCGTGCCATGTCAGATTGCAGAGCTCCTGAATAGCAGAACCCCCAATAACAGACCCCATTTTAAAAACTACATCTCTCAATTAATTCATCTAGAGGTGCAGTGGTCATATTGACACCACAGGTGGGTCACAGAATTTTATACCATTGGGCAATGAAGAAAAAAATAATTACATTTTTACCACGAAAATTTAGTTTTAGCAGAGTGATGGATGCAGACAGAAGGTGGGCAACTGTTAGCCACAACACAAACACGACGGAAGTTGCTAGTACAACTGTTAGGTCTTCCCGAGTCTGGTTGTTTTTGTAAAGACTCTGCCGATAACCCCAAAAAGGTCATTTGCACCACCTGCCAGGCCAGCATCAGCAGGGATAGCAAACTACCAGCCTGACCAAGCCCATCATGATAAGGCACATGGCAGCAAAGCACCTGACTTGGTGCGCCAAACCCTGGGGTCCAGGAACAGTGTCTGTGGGTGACAACACTGCTTCTTCTCTTGTTGTGCGTGCAAGCCAATCCCCTGTCCATGGTACATGCAAAGATTAATCCTGCCATGCGGCTGTCGTTACACACACTCTACTAGCATCATTACCAAGCACGTCCACGTCCTTGTCAAAGCACAGCGTTCAGTTGTCCATACCTCAGTCCTTTGAACGCAAGTGCCCCACAGGCCACACTACTAAATTCCCACATTTCACCACTGCTTGCGCTCAAAATGTTGCCTTTTAGGCTTGTGGAGATGGAAGCTTTCCGCAACCTGATGGCGGCGGCCGTCCCTCGGCACTCGGTCCCCAGCCACCACTATTTCTCCCGATGTGCCATCCCCGCATTACAGAAGCACGTGTCCCACAACATTAGCCGTGCCCTCAACAATGCAGTTACTGGGAAAGTCGACCTAACCACGGACACGTGGACAAGTGCTTGTGGGTTGGGATGGTACATCTCGGTGACGGCACACTGAGTTAACATAGTGGAAGCTGGGACCCAGTTGGACCTTGGAATGGAACACGTCCTCCCGACGCCGAGGATTAGGAGCCCTAGGTAAATCAGGGTTGCCCCTACAGTCTACAGCTCCTGCAACTCATCCTCCTCTTCCTCCTCTTCAGCCTCCATCTCCAAAATGATCACATCAGTCACAAGCTGGAAGCACTGCAGCACTGCCTCAGCCAAGCGACAACAGGCTGTACTGAAGCTAATATGTTTAGGTGTCAAATCGCACAATGCTGAAAAGTTGTGGACAGCTCTGAAAGAGCAGGCAGATCTGTGGCTGACTCCGCTGAACCTACAGCCAGGCATCGTCATGTGTGACAATGGCCGGAACCTAGTGGCGGCTCTGAGGCAAGGCGAGCTCACACGCATACCATGACTGGCCCATGTGCTTAACCTCGTGGTTTAGCCGTTTCTCAAAACCTACATTTTCTAAACAAATTTGCTCTTCACTATTTGTAAGCCAAAACCAGGAGTGGAGCAATCAGTGGAAAAAGTATAATAGAAATATTTGCACCACTTCTGCATTTTTCACCCACTCCTAGACTTGGCTTATAAATACTGATGAAAAATACCGACTAAATACTCAACATATGCACTTGGCCTTATGGATATACAAAACAACACATAATAAAGACAGAACAACTACAGTATTAAATTAATAAACAGGTGCACATACACTGCGGGCAATATACAATCATTACTGAATACATGAATTCTACTATTGCTATATAAGTAAAAAAATGCAAGATACTTAGTTAGCATTTTTTGATTAAAAAGGGTATAAGCCATTTGTTAAAAAAATGTTATCCAAGCACCTCATGTATTTAAATTTTGTAGCAATAGTGAAATTCATGTACTCATTATTCACAGTGTGCTGACACATAGTGTATGTATTGTATATACAGTATGATGCAAAAGTTTTAGGCAGGTGCAGAAAAAATGCTGCAAAGTAGAAATATATCTTCCCTCACATACTGTAATCTCCGGTGCTCCCAAGACCTCCTACTCTCCTCCAAGACTTCTCCCGAATTTCCCCCACCCTCTGGAATTCTGTGCCCCAACAAGTCCATCTATCATCCACATTCGATTCCTTCAGACGGAACCTGAAAACCCACCTCTTCAAGAAAGCTTACAGCCTGCAATGACCCCGCTGCCTCCTCACCACTACCGGAGCTACTGCCTCACCAACACCGGTGCTGCTGCAACCCCCCAACCTACTGTCTCCTCCCCACCATCCTGTATAATGTAAGCCCGCGAGGGCAGGGTCCTCGCCCATCTGTAACAGGCTGTTATTGTTAGTTTGTTTACTGTAAATGATATCTGTAAGTTGCATGCAACCCCTTCTCATGTACAGCATCATGGAATCAATGGTGCTATTTAAATAAATATAATAATATTAGATCAATGTAAAAGGACTATAAATCTGTTCAATAAATATAAATGTATATATAAATATGTATATGTGTGTATATATATATATATATAATAATCATGCAAAACATATATATCAAATGAGTGCATAATATGCAAAACACAAATGAAAAATATATAGCCACCACAGAGTAAATGTAACTGCAATTAAAGTGGCTACAAAAAGGCCACAAAACCCCTACAGTTGTTATCAATCTGGATATATCCATGTGAAATAGCTATGTGAGGTATGTATAAGGGTAAAGCCTTGTGTATGGTAGGATACAAGTCATAGCAATGACCCACATAATAGGAATACATGTAGACATGTTAAAAATATGAGCCCAATATCTTATCTTCCAGATAAAAGTGTGGTGCCCACCCCGAAATGCATTTCGGTATATTACCTTCGTCAGGGGGTAGCGCTAGGATGAAGAAAAGAGTTCTTAAAAAAGCCAGCTGCGAATCATGTGAAGTTTGGCGTTCATGATGCATGCGGATGTAGGAGAGTTAGGAAATCAGCAGGGGACCGCACGGCTGGTATACAGACTGAAATGACAGGTACAGGCAGGTAAAGCTGGTATACAGACTGGCACGATAGGTGCCGGCAAGAATGGCTGTTATACAGGCAGGCATGGCTAGTGTACAGGCTGGCATGGCAGGAGCAGGTACAACTAGTATACAGGCTGGCACGGTATGTGTAGACAGGTACATCTGGTATACAGGCAGGCATGACAAGTGTAGACAGGTGTTGATGTACATGACTAATCTACAGGCAGGCAGGTGCTTAGGCACCTCCCATCAGGTGGAGGTGCCTTAAATAGTAAGTGTCTCCCAGCCACTTGAGGACATTAATAAGGAGGGAGTGAGCAGGTGTGCCCTAAGCAAGTACCCTGGGATCTGCAAACCGTGAATCGTGCTGAATCACAGCGTTCAATACATTGGTGGGTGAAATTTATCTTGAGGAGACTCGAATCTCTGCAAGATAAATTAACATGCTGCGGTCTGAAAACACACGCTGCATGTCCTTCTCTGTGAGTGATCGGTGCACGTATAGTGGGCATGAGATTTCTTGAAATCCCATCCACTATGCTGCAACATCTGGCCGCTGTTGGTTTACTCAACACGGGAACATACCCATATAGTTTTAGTTGAGCTTTTAGCATAACTTCTGCTTGTATGTGGTCCCACAGTAAGAGGTCAAAGAGGTCCATCTCCTGTAGTAGATTTAACTGTTTCCACTCAGCTAATTTTGGGGAAAGCTGCTGAAGTTTTGGAGATATGTGTGAAAGAGGTGCTCACTAGAGTTGAGCGAAATGGGTCGGTCATATTCAAAAGTCGGCGACTTTTTGCTGAAGTCGGGTTTCATGAAACGAAACCCGACCATAGCGTGAGGTTGGCCATGAGGTCGGAGACCAGAGCGCCAAAGTCGCGTTTCAAAAGATGCTTCCAGCGCCCTTTTTCAGCCAATGATGGAGGACGCACACTGTGGGCAACGCGATGACATAGGCATCGGTCACCACCATCTTTGAGAAGGGCATGCAAGTGATTGGCTGGCTTTGTGTGGCATCACAGGGGCTATAAAAGGGCGTGAACGCCGACCGCCATCTTACTTCTGCCGATATTAGCATTAGGGAGAGGTTGCTGCTGCTGATTCAGAATAAGGGACAGCATTAGGCGAGGAAGAAGAACCAAAAAACTGCTTCTGCTGTTAGCGATTTCCTCTTACAACACAACACTTTGTGTGCAGTGACAGGGGAGGCTCTATTTTTGTGCATTAGCTCTGTTGGTTATTAGGCTGCCTTATAAGGCTCCCTGATAGCAGCATTGCTGTTTGCACACTGCTGTGCAAACTGCTTTTTTAAAGGCAAAAATACTTTTCTTCCTCTTTTCTGCACAGTTACCAAGCGTTCATTTTTCCACCCTTTTGTGTGTGCAGCAGTCCTGCTTATTAGGCTGCCTGCGTCCATACTTGGACTGAGAGCATCATTGTCAGCATCCTCAAATCTCTAGTGAGATCCAAATTCTCACCAATCTTATAGACACCCTCCACCTTGTCATACACCATCCAATTTCAATGAATCAGCAATTAGTCTTTATACCAAGTATACTGGCACTTCATTAACCACAAGAATACAAAAATTGTCGGACTTATACAGTATACTCTTATTGCCGAACTGAAGAGACCCAGCACTTATAAAAACACAACGTTTAATGAAATAATTTAAAATCATTTAAAAAAGACAAAATACTCAGCAGGAGGAATTAAACATCCAAAACACAAAAAATTCTCACCAATCCTATAGACACCCTCCACCTTGTCATACACCATCCAATTTCAGCCTGTTACATTGAGGTGTAATCTCTACTGGGCCTGAGACAATCGTTCAACGTCCTCAAATCTCTAGTGAGATCCAAATTCTCACCAATCCTATAGACACCCTCCCCCTTGTCATACACCATCCAATTTCAGCCTGTTACATTGAGGTGTAATCTCTACTGGGCCTGAGACAATAGGTCAGCGTCCTTAAATCTATAGTGAGATTCAAATTCTCACCAATCCTATAGACACCCTCCACCTTGTCATACACCATCCAATTTCAGCCTGTTACATTGAGGTGTAATCTCTACTGGGCCTGAGACAATAGTTCAGCGTCCTCAAATCTATAGTGAGATTCAAATTCTCACCAATCCTATAGACACCCTCCACCTTGTCATAAACCATCCAATTTCAGCCTGTTACATTGAGGTGTAATCTCTACTGGGCCTGAGACAATAGTTCTGCGTCCTCAAATCTATAGTGAGATTCAAATTCTCACCAATTCTATAGACACCTTCCACCTTGTCATACACCATCCAATTTCAGCCTGTTACATTGAGGTGTAATCTCTACTGGGCCTGAGACAATAGTTCAGTGTCCTCAAATCTATAGTGAGATTCAAATTCTCACCAATCCTATAGACACCCTCCACCTTGTCATACAACATCCAATTTCAGCCTGTTACATTGAGGTGTAATCTCTCCTTGGCCTGAGACAATAGTTCTGCGTCCTCAAATATATAGTGAGATTCAAATTCTCACCAATCCTATAGACACCCTCCACCTTGTCATACACCATCCAATTTCTGCCTGTTACATTGAGGTGTAATCTCTACTGGGCCTGAGACAATAGTTCTGCGTCCTCAAATCTATAGTGAGATTTGTTATGAATGAGTCACCGTAGGAGGCAAAAACAGAAATACTAGCTAAGTCCAGAAACCAGAGAAGTTGGCAGCTATCGGATTGCAGACCCCTGAACCTAACAACAACAACAACTAGCAGTAGCCGTGGGGGGTTCCTACGGTGCCCTAGACCCCTCAATCACAGCCAGAGAACTACATAGTCTAAAGACAGAAAGGGAAATCTAAACTGCCCCAGAGCAGACCTCAAAGCAATGGGCAGCCCCAACATGTAATGACGGTGAAGCAAGATGAAAAAACACTCACACAGATAGAAAGATAGGCTGAGCAAATGATGGGGCCCAAGCTAACTAAATTGGACAGAATAGAAAAGCTGCTGTCTGCAATCCGCCAAAACCCTCTCAAAACAAGAGCCAACAGACTGATAGGGAAAAAAGCCCTGAAGACGCTAGGCTTTAAAAAGACTATATCAGTACTCAGGTATTTTCTGAAGACAGAGCAAAAAGGAATTCAGCTCACCCAGCAGGGGAAGGCAGAAATCCAGAAAAACAAGGCAAAACCAAACCAAAACACAAATGCAAAAAGCAGAGCATAAAACTTAGCTTTTGAGGAGCAGGAATCAGACTGGTCTCCTAGAATCCCTCTGAGAAATTACCCGTAAGGCAGAAGGGCGTCGGCTGCCTTATATCCAGTCAGCAATTCCAGTCACCCAGTCATCATCATTCTGCTCAGGTGCTTTGTAATCAGCCTCACTACCTTCCTTCACCAGAAGAGGGAGTTCATCAGACCTCAATGGTGAAGGGGAAAATGAACTCACAACAGTACCTCCCACTTGAGGAGCGGTCACCGAACCCTCATCCACGCCACCAGGACGATCAGGGTGAGCCCAATGAAAGGCACTCACCAATCTTTTGGCATGAATATCAGAGGCAGAGACCCAGGAATTATCCTCCTGACCATAACCCTTCCACTTAACCAAATACTGGAGTCTCCGTCTAGCCAGACGGGAATCCAGTATCTTCTCTACCTCATATTCCATGTTACCATCAACTAATACAGGGTCCGGAGGTGCCACCCCAGGAACAACTGGTTCAACAAACCTCTTCAACAAGGACTTATAAAACACATTATTAATTTTAAATGTGACAGGAAGAGCCAAACGAAAAGAGACCGGATTAATAATCTCCAAAATCTTGTAAGGTCCAATAAATCTAGGCTTAAACTTAGGAGAAGCCACCTTCATAGCAATATTTTTTGAGTAGCATCAATCCCCCTCAAAGGGATAGGCGTCTGCAGAGGTGTCATCGGAAATCCACAACGTTTAGCAAAATCCAAGTCCATTAGGTTCAGGGCTGCTCCCGAATCCACTAAAGCCTTGGCGGAAAATGTGGACAGGGAGCAGATCAGAGTAATTGCCAGAAGAAACTTAGGTTGAACACCACCCACAGAAAACGTGTGTGCAAAACGTTTCTCTCGTTTAGGACAGACAGAAATAATATGCGAGGCATCTCCACAAAAAAAACACAGCTTATTACGCCTTCTGAACTCCTGACTTTGCTCCCTGGACAAAACTCTATCACATTGCATAGGTTCAGACACTTGTTCAACAGGTGGCAACACCTCTCGTGCAGTCCTGCGTTCACGTAAACGCCGATCAACCTGAATGGCTAATGACATAGAATCGTCAAGACCAGAGGGAACAGCAAATCCCACCATAGTATCTTTTATGGCTTCTGACAAACCCTTCCGAAAGAGAGCTGCCAAGGCATTATCATTCCAGGTAGTAAGGACCGCCCACTTTCGGAATTTTTGACAGTACAATTCTGCAGAATCTCGACCCTGGCTCAATGCCAACAGGGTCTTTTCAGCCTGATCAATAGCATTAGGTTTGTCATACAACAACCCCAGGGCTTGAAAAAATGCGTTCACATTAGACAGAATAGTGTTGTGAGTTCATTTTCCCCTTCGTCACTGAGGTCTGGTGAACTCCCTATTCTGGTAAGGGAAGGTAATGAGCCTGATTATCAGGCACCTGAGTCTAATGAGGATGACTGGCTGAGTGGAGTCACGGAATGGATATAAGGCTGCCGACACCCTTCTGCCCTGCGGATGATTTCTCTGTGGACTTCTAGGACACCAGTCTGATTCCTGCTCCCCTAAAGCTAAGTTTTTTGCTTTGCCTGTTGCATTTGTGTTTTGTTTTTGTTTTCCTTGCTTTTCTGGATTCTGCCATTCCCTGCTGGGGTGAGCTGAATCTCCTTGTGCCTGTAGCTCTGTCTTCAGTATATGCCTGAGTACTGACATAGCTTTTTGAAGCCTAGCGTCTTCAGGGCCTTTTTCACTGTCAGTCTGTTGGCTCTTATTTTCATAGGGTTTTTCACGGATTGCAGACAGCAGCCTTCCTGTCCTTTCCTATGTAGTTAGCTTGGGCCCCGTCTTTGCTTTTCTGTCTGTGTTAGTGTTTTCATCTTGCTTCACCGTCATTATATGTGGGGGGTTGCCTATTGCTTTGGGGTCTGCTCTGGGGCAGTTTAGATTTCCCCTTTCTTTCTTTAGGCCTATTTAATTCTCCGGCTGTGATCGAGGGGTCTAGGGCATCGTAGGAACCCCCCACGGCTACTGTTAGTTGTTGTGGATAGGATCAGGGGTCTGCAATCCGATAGCTGCCAACTTCTCTGGTTTTCTGGACTTGGCTAGCATTTCTTTTTTTGCCTCCTACGGTGACTCAATCATAACAGAATCACCCGCCATACCGCAGATCCTAGGGTACTCAATAGCAGGAAAGAATTGTGCAAAAAAAAAAAAAAAGGTGTGTGTATATATTCTGTCCTCTATATCTCTGAGGCCGTAGGGGGAATTTTTTTTTTTCTCTCAATGGAGATAAACCAATTGTCTGATCGTGTGGAGCAGCTCGCTGCGGAAGTGTGGGGAATTTCCGCCTACCTTGCTCATTCGCATGCTGTTGAACCAAAGATCCCTACACCTGATGTATTTTTTGGGAATCGATCTAAATTTTTGAGTTTCAAAAATAATTGTAAATTATTTTTTGCCTTGAAGCCTAACTCGTCAGGGAGCTCCGCGCAGCAGGTTAAAATTGTCATCTCTTTGCTGCGTGGTGATCCCCAGGATTGGGCGTTTTCTTTGAAACCAGATGATCCTATTCTGACTAATGTGAACGCATTCTTTCAAGCCTTGGGGTTGTTGTATGATGAACCTAATGCTATTGATCAGGCTGAAAAGACCCTGCTGGCATTGAACCAGGGTCGAGATTCTGCAGAGTTGTACTGTCAAAAGTTCCGAAAGTGGTCAGTCCTTACTACCTGGAATGGTAATGCCTTGGCTGCTCTCTTTCGGAAGGGTTTGTCAGAAGCCGTAAAAGATACTATGGTGGGATTTCCTGTTCCCTCTGGTCTGGACGATTCTATGTCATTAGCCATTCAGGTTGGTCGGCGTTTGCGTGAACGCAGGACTGCACGAGAGGTGTTGCCACCGGTTGAACAGACGTCTGAACCTATGCAATGTGATAGAGTTTTGTCTAAGGCGCAACGTCAGGAGTTCAGAAGGCGTAATAAGCTGTGTTTTTTTTGTGGAGATGCCTCGCATATTATTTCTGTTTGTCCTAAACGAGAGAAACGCTTTGCACACACGTTTTCTGTTGGTGGTGTTCAACCTAAGTTTCTTCTGGCAATTACTCTGATCTGCTCCCTGTCCACATTTTCCGCCAAGGCTTTTGTGGACTCGGGAGCAGCGCTAAACCTAATGGACTTGGATTTTGCTAAACGTTGTGGATTTCCGATGACACCTCTGCAGACGCCTATCCCTTTGAGGGGGATGGATGCTACTCCTTCGGCGAAAAATAAACCTCAGTTTTGTACCCAGGTGGTCATGCGGGTCGCCCCAGACCATCAAGAAAATTGCAGACTTTTGGTGCTGCATGGTCTGCATGATGCCGTTGTTCTGGGGTTTCCCTGGTTGCAAATTCATAATCCAGTTTTGGATTGGAAATCTGTGTCTGCGGTGAGTTGGGGTTGTCGGTGTGCCTTTAGTGAGGCTCCGGTTTTTTCCACCTCTCCTCAGTCGCATGATGTTCCTGATTATTTGGCGGACTTTTATGATGTATTTAGTGAGAATGAGTCTGCGTCTCTGCCTCCTCATAGGAGTTATGACTGTGCAAATGAACTAAGCCCGGGGTGTAAATTTCCCAAGGGTCGGCTCTTCAATTTATCTGTACCCGAGCACGAGGCTATGCGGTCCTATATTAAGGAGGCGTTGGAGAAGGGTCATATTAGACCATCCTCTTCACCCTTAGGTGCCGTTTTTTTTTGTGGCCAAAAAGGATGGTTCCTTAAGGCCTTGTATTGATTATCGTGCCCTCAATAAAATTACTATTAAATATCAGTATCCGTTACCCCTGATTTCGGATCTATTCTCTAGAGTTAGAGGTGCTTGCTGGTTTACCAAGCTTGACCTCAGGGGGCGTATAATCTTATCCGCATTAAGCATGGGGATGAATGGAAGACGGCGTTTAATACTCCGGAGGGACATTTTGAGTACCTGGTGATGCCTTTTGGGCTCACTAATGCCCCTTCTGTCTTCCAGTGCTTCATGAACGATATTTTCCGAGACTTTGTCGATAAATTTTTGATTATCTATCTGGATGATATTTTGATCTTCTCCAAGGATTGAGATTCTCATGTGGAACATATTCAGACTGTGTTCCGGATCTTGAGGGAAAATTCCCTGTATGTCAAAGGATCGAAATGCCTTTTTGGAGTACAGAGGATTTCATTTTTGGGATTTATTTTGTCTCCGTCAACTATTGAAATGGACCTGGCCAAGGTACAGGCCATTTATGATTGGGTTCAGCCCACTTCTTTGAAGGCCCTCCAGAAGTTTTTGGGTTTTGCTAATTTTTATCGGAAATTTATAGCAAAATTTTCTAGTATTGCCAAGCCATTGACTGATCTGACTAAGAAGGGTGCTGATGTGTTGAATTGGTCTCCGGAGGCTGTTGCTTCCTTTCAGGAGCTGAAGCGAATATTTACCTCCGCCCCGGTTTTGCGGCAACCTGATGTCTCACTCCCGTTCCAGGTAGAGGTGGATGCTTCTGAGATTGGTGCAGGAGCTGTTTTGTCCCAAAAGGATCCTGTAACATCTAAAATGAATCCCTGTGCTTTCTTTTCCCGAAAGTTCTCTCCATCTGAACGTAACTATGATGTGGGGAATCGGGAACTGTTGGCCATGAAATGGGCATTTGAGGAGTGGAGACATTGGTTGGAGGGAGCTAAACATCAAGTTGTGGTCCTCACTGACCACAAGAATTTGATTTACCTAGAGTCGGCCAAACGCTTGAACCCTAGACAGGCTAGGTGGGCCTTGTTTTTTACACGTTTTGATTTTGTGGTCTCTTTTCTTCCTGGAACTAAGAATGTCAAGGCAGACGCCCTCTCTAGGAGTTTCTTTGCTGATTCTCCTGTGGTGACCAAGCCTGCTACCATCTTAGGCGAAGGGGTAGTTCTTTCTGCCATCTCACCCGATTTGAGACTTGCGCTGCAAGGGTTCCAGGAGGACAAACCTGAGCGTTGTCCCAGTCGAAAGTTATATGTTCCTGACCAGTGGAAGAAGAGAGTGATGTCGGAAGTTCATTGCTCTGCATTGGCCGGTCATCCAGGTATTTTTTGGTACTAGAGATCTGGTGAGTCGCTCTTTTTGGTGGCCCACCTTGTCTCATGATGTCAGGAATTTTGTGCAGTCCTGTGGGACTTGCACCCGGTCTAGATCTTGTTCTCGCTGTAGTGGGTTGTTAATGCCTTTGCCAGTCCCCAGGAGGCCATGGACCCATATTTCAATGGATTTCATCTCTGATATGCCGGTCTCTCAAAGAATGACTGTTATTTGGGTGATTTGTGATAGGTTCTCTAAGATGGTTCATCTTGTACCACTCCCTAAGTTGCCATCTTCCTCTGAGTTGGTGCCCCTGTTTTTGCAACAGGTGGTTCACTTACATGGGATTCCTGAGAACATTGTATCTGACAGAGGAGTTCAGTTTGTGTCTAGATTTTGGAGGACTTTCTGTTCCAAGCTGGGAATTCAGTTGTCCTTCTCCTCTGCTTTTCCCCCTCAGACCAATGGGCAGACGGAGAGAACAAACCAGACCTTGGAATTGTATTTGAGATGTTTTATTTCCGCTGATCAGGATGATTGGGTTTCATTTTTGCCCTTGGCCGAATTTGCTTTAAATAATAGAGCTAGTTCTGCCACTTTGATGTCACCTTTTTTTGTAACTTTGGGTTTCATCCTCGATTTTCTTCAGGGCAGGTGGAGCCTTCTGCTTGCCCAGGTATTGACACTGTGGTGGAGAGAATGCACCAGATCTGGGACCAAGTGGTGGATAAGTTATCTCTCTCCCAGGAAAAGGCCCAGCGGTTTTCCAATCGACATAGGACCATTGGTCCCCAGTTTAAGATTGGTGATATGGTGTGGTTATCATCAAAAAATATTGCTATGAAGGTGGCTTCTCCTAAGTTTAAGCCTAGATTTATTGGACCTTACAAGATTTTGGAGATTATTAATCCGGTCTCTTTTCGTTTGGCTCTTCCTGTCACATTTAAAATCCATAATGTGTTCCATAAGTCCTTGTTGAAGAGGTTTGTTGAACCAGTTGTTCCTGGGGTGGCACCTCCAGACCCTGTATTGGTTGAAGGTAACATGGAATATGAGGTAGAGAAAATACTGGATTCCCGTTTGGCTAGACGGAGACTCCAGTATTTGGTTAAGTGGAAGGGTTATGGTCAGGCGGATAATTCCTGGGTCTCTGCCTCTGATATTCATGCCAAAAGATTGGTGCGTGCCTTTCATCGGGCTCACCCTGATCGCCCTGGTGGCGTGGTTGAGGGTTCGGTGACCCCTCCTCAAGGGGGAGGTACTGTTGTGAGTTCATTTTCCCCTTCGTCACTGAGGTCTGGTGAACTCCCTATTCTGGTAAGGGAAGGTAATGAGCCTGATTATCAGGCACCTGAGTCTAATGAGGATGACTGGCTGAGTGGAGTCACGGACTGGATATAAGGCTGCCGACGCCCTTCTGCCCTGCGGGTGATTTCTCTGTGGACTTCCAAGACACCAGTCTGATTCCTGCTCCCCTAAAGCTAAGTTTTTTGCTTTGCCTGTTGCATTTGTGTTTTGTTTTTGCTTTCCTTGCTTTTCTGGATTTTGCCATTCCCTGCTGGGGTGAGCTGAATCTCCTTGTGCCTGTAGCTCTGTCTTCAGTATATGCTTGAATACTGACATAGCTTTTTGAAGCCTAGCGTCTTCAGGGCCTTTTTCACTGTCAATCTGTTGGCTCTTATTTTCATAGGGTTTTTCACGGATTGCAGACAGCAGCCTTCCTGTCCTTTCCTATGTAGTTAGCTTGGGCCCCATCTTTGCTCAGTCTATCTTTCTGTCTGTGTTAGTGTTTTCATCTTGCTTCACCGTCATTATATTAGGGGGGCTGCCTATTGCTTTGGGGTCTGCTCTGGGGCAGTTTAGATTTCCCCTTTCTTACTTTAGGCCTATTTAATTCTCCGGCTGTGATCGAGGGGTCTAGGGCATCGTAGGAACCCCCCACGGCTACTGCTAGTTGTGTTGATAAGTTCAGGGGTCTGCAATCCGATAGCTGCCAACTTCTCTGGTTTTCTGGACATGGCTAGCATTTCTGTTTTTGCCTCCTACAGTGACTCAATCATAACAGAATAGGATCATCTGATTTCAAAGAAAACGCCCAATCCTGGGGATCGCCATGCAGCAAAGAGATGACAATTTTAACCTGCTGCGCGGAGCTCCCTGACGAGTTAGGCTTCAAGGCAAAAAATAATTTACAATTATTTTTGAAATTCAAAAATTTAGACCGATCCCCAAAAAACACATCAGGAGTAGGATCTTTGGTTCAGCAGCATGTGAATGAGCAAGGTAGGCAGAAATTCCCCGCACTTCCGCAGCGAGCTGCTCCACACGATCAGACAATTGCTTTATCTCCACTGAGAGAAAAAAAATTCCCCCTACGGCCTCAGAGATATAGAGGAAAAAATACACACACTCTTTTTTTTTTTACAATTCTTTCCTGCTATTGAGTACCCTAGGATCTGCGGTATGGCGGGTGATTCTGTTATGATTGAGTCACCGTAGGAGGCAGAAACAGAAATACTAGCTAAGTCCAGAAAACCAGAGAAGGTGGCAGCTATCGGATTGCAGACCCCTGAGCCTAACAACAACAACTAGCAGTAGCCGTGGGGGGTTCCTACGGTGCCCTAGACCCCTCGATCACAGCCGGAGAACTACATAGCCTAAAGACAGAAAGGGAAATCTAAACTGCCCCAGAGCAGACCCCAAAGCAATAGGCAGCCCCCAACATATAATGACAGTGAAGCAAGATGAAAAAACACTCACACAGATAGAAAGATAGGCTGAGCAAATGATGGGGCCCAAGCTAACTAAATAGGACAGAATAGAAAAGCTGCTGTCTGCAATCCACCAAAACCCTCTCAAAACAAGAGCCAACAGACTGATAGGGAAAAAAACCCTGAAGATGCTAGGCTTCAAAAAGACTATATCAGTACTCAGGTATTTTCTGAAGACAGAGCAAAAAGGAATTCAGCTCACCCAGCAGGGGAAGGCAGAAATCCAGAAAAACAAGGCAAAACCAAACCAAAACACAAATGCAAAAAGCAGAGCAGAAAACTTAGCTTTTGAAGAGCAGGACAGGAATCAGACAGGTCTCCTAGAATCCCTCAGAGAAATCACCCGCAAGGCAGAAGGGCGTCGGCTGCCTTATATCCAGTCAGCAATTCCAGTCACCCAGTCATCATCATTCTGCTCAGGTGCTTTGTAATCAGCCTCACTACCTTCCTTCACCAGAAGAGGGAGTTCATCAGACCTCAATGGTGAAGGGGAAAATGAACTCACAACAGAGATTCAAATTCTCACCAATAGTAGATACACCTTCTACCTTGTTTTACAGTACCATATAGCTGGTGGTATTTTGGGTACATTTTCACAAAAATGAGGAAGTATGGTGGAAGACGCCATGGAAGTGGGCGGGGGTTGCCAGCTGGTCCCGATGGTGGTGGTGTTGCATCTGTTGGTAGTGGCAAAAGCACAATAACACCTAAGGCAGGAGGTATTGAGCCTGCATCATCGTCTGGCTCCACAAGGCCTCAAAGGCTCTCTTTTCTGGGAGTAGGTAAACCACTTTTAAAGCCAGAGCTTCAGGAACAAGTTTTGGCTTACATTGCTGACACAGCCTCCAGCTCTCTCGCCTACTCTTCTGAAGTTTCAAAAAATAAAACCACTGAGTTGTCAGTGGAGGCTCCTGGTCAGGAACAACACCTTTCCTTGTGTCCTTCACCCCTACCGAAAGTGAAGGATGTGGCAGGCCACACTACCAATTACTCCATGGAGCTCTTTTCACATACCATGCCTGGGTTAGCAAGTCAAATCGTGAATTCCCCAGTTGAAGATGAATCTGACATGGAGTGCACTGATGCACAGCCACTGCTAGATTTTTCTGCTGGTACATTCACTCAAAGCACTACATTGTCCTCGCAGTGTACTGAGGCAGAATCAGACCCTGATGAAACTCAGGTGCCCTTCCCACATACTATACCACCTTACACGGTGACACAGAGGAAGGTGCACATGAAATTGAAGAGGAGGTGATGGATGACAAAGTTGTTGACCAAGATTGGCATCCATTGGGGGAAGAGGGTGCCGCTGCCAATAGCTCAGAAGAGGAGGAGGAGGATCTGCAGCAGGCAACGACATCGCAACAGCTGTTATCTGGCATGACCGTAGCAGTCCAAAAACCTGTTACAAAAACCAAAAGAGTTGCAGGACAGCTTGGCTAGACGGTCAAATTAGCACAGCGTTCAAGGTCTCAAAATGTCTTCCATAGTAGAAAGAGTGCAGTGTGGCACTTTTTTGAACAAAACCCTAATGATCAGGCAAAAGTTATCTGTAAGAAGTGCGCAAAGACCTTTAGCCGAGGGAAAAATCTGAGAAATTTGAATGCCAGTTGCATGCTTAGACATTTAACCACCATGAACTTGCAAGCGTGGACGGACTACCAATCCTCACATACCACATGTGCACCTGCTCCGAATGAAGGTAGTCAGCAAAGCTACATCGCTTCCCCCACTGTAAGCCCACCAGTTAGCACACCACCAGCAGCAAATGTCGAGGTGTCGTCGCAAGGGCAAAGCAGTCATGGAATCACAATGTTATTGCATCCTCTCATCCGCGTACACTGGCTTTGAACGCCCACATTGCCAAACTAATCTCGTTTGAGATGATGCCCTACAGGTTGGTTGAAAGCAAAGCTTTCCGCAAGCTCATGGCCTACGCAGTACCACGCTATGACCTACCCAGTCGGCACTTCTTTTCGCGAAAAGCCATCCCAGCCCTCCACGTGCATGTGAAAGACCGCATTGTCCATGCACTCAAGCAATCAGTGAGTGGAAAGGTGCACCTCACAACAGATGCATGGTCCAGTAGGCATGGCCAGGGCCATTACGTGTCCATCACTGCGCACTGGGTTAATGTGGTGGATGCAGGGTCCACAGGGGACAGCGGCGGTGGGACAGTGCTGCCTAGCCCACGGTATAGGAAACAGTTGGCTGTAGGCATTTGACCCTCCTCCTCCTCCAGAAGCGAAAGCTCGTCCACAGAGCGCAGTCGCACGAGCACTCCATCCGCAGCTGCCAGTGTTGCACACGAGTTGTCCCACTATTGAACAGCTAGTGGTAAGCGTCAGCAGACTGTGTTGAAGATGATGTGTTTGGGTGACAACAGACACACTGCGGAGGTACTGGCCAACTACTTGCAGCGACAAACTGAGCAGTCTACATCTTGAGGCAGGCGAGGTAGTTAGTGATAACGGCTGGAATTTTGTGGCAGCCATAGCTCTTTCAAAACTCAGACACATACCTTGCCTGGCTCACACCTTGAACCTGGTGGTGCAGTGCTTCCTCAATAATTATCCAGAGTCGACACCCCTGCTCCATAAGGTGCGAAGACTGTGCTCGCACATCCGCCGGTCGCCCGTACACTCCAGTCGTATGCAGAAGCTGCAGCGATTGCTCCACCTTCCCAAGCACCACCTAATTATCGACGTTGCAGCAAGGTGGAACTTCACCCTGCACACGGCTTAGAGGCTGTGCGAACAGAGGCAGGCTGTAATTCATTTGTGGGAGGATACATGGGCAGGCAGTTTGCAGGCAGACATGGAGTTGTCTAGTGTGCAGTGGTCGAAGCTGAAAGACCTCTGCAAAGTCTTTCAGTGTTTTGAGGAATGCACACGGCTGGTAAGCGCAGACAATGCCATCATAAGCATGAGCATCCCACTTATGCGTCTGCTCATGCAAACTTTGACGCACATTAAGGAGCAGGCGTCTGCAGCCGAGGAGGAAGAGGAAGAGGGAAGCCTTGATGACAGTCAGCCATTGTCTGCTCAGGGAAGTCTCGTGGACGAGGTGGAGGAAGAAGAGGAGGAGGATGATGGGGATGATTATTTTGGGGAGGAGGATGCTTCTCAGGGGGCAAGAAAAAATGTTGGCGTGGCAAGGTCAGGTACAGGGTTTGTGCGTGACTGGAGGGATGTTGATTTGCCAGAAAGTGCTCCTCCACCCAACACTCGCAGTGCATCATTGACACCTGGAATATTGGCCCACATGTCTGATTATGCCTTGCAGATCCTAAAAAGAGACCCCCGCATTGCCAAAATGATGAACAATGATGACTACTGGTTGGCCAGCATCCTGGATCCACGCTATAAAGGCAAATTCCAAAACATCATGCCACAGGAGAACCTAGAGCTGATATTGGCTAACAAACAAGCAACTCTGGTAATCCGTTTGTTTGAGGCATTCCCAGCACACAACGGTGGTGATGTTTTTCCAACGAGCCATAGGGGGCAACATGGAAGAGGTGTTTGTGGTGCACACAGCCGAAGTGGCGTTGGACACAGGGGTTTCATGACCATGTTGTGGACTGACTTTTCAAGTACCGCTCACACGACTGTAATACTGCATCGATCGAAAGTGACAGGAGATAGCAGTTGTCAACTATGGTAACAAACTACTTCTCCTCCCATATCAATGTTCTCCCTCACCGGTCATTCCCCTTTGACTATTGGGCCAGTAAACTTGACACCTGGCCTGAATTGGCACAATATGCTTTACAAGAGCTCGCTTGCCCTGCTGCTAGTGTGTTATCTGAACGAGTCTTCAGTGCTGCTGGATCAATCCTGACAGAAAAAAGGACCCGTCTGTCAACCCAAAATGTTGATGATCTAACCTTCATTAAAATGAACCATGCATGGGTTTCAAAAGATTTTGTCCCACCCTCCCCTGCTGACACGTAGGTTGCCAGAAAAATGGCTTGCTTTTGTCCTCCTCTTCCGCGGACTTCTCCAATTACTCCAGTTGCAGCTGCTGAATGTCCAACATCAACATATGCCATTTTTTCCACCTGCCTAACTGGGCTGCCTCCCCCCACAGGGTAGGGGTCACCACCTGGCGCACGCACCCGTGCGAGTGCCGTTGCCCTGGACAGGTGGTTGGGCACACTCTTTGGCAACGGCACTGGCACAAGGTCCCTCATAGTAGAATCAAGTGTCTCGGACGGTGGGGGTGCACACCCACCGTCAGACACACTGGCATACTATGAGGGGCTCTGTGCCAGTACCGCCGCCCACGAGTGGCCCCCCCAGCTTGCTCAGGGCACCAGCACTTGCAATACTTACCTCTCCCTGCTCCACCACTGTGTAGTCTGGCCTGTTAAATACTTCAATGGGACTGCCAATACAAATTTGGTGAAATGATAGATGATGGTTAAGACGTAGCTATGCCCTGTCCTGCTGGGCTCTATCTTCAGATGATCAATGGCTTCCATTTGTTATGGACGTCGACTCACAATGAGATGCAGTGGTGGTTTATCATCAGCTTTCACGGTTTTCCGACTCACAGACGTGTGACATTCCTGCCCACATTTTTAAATGTGTCCTCTCATGCCAATCCAATAGAATCGCCTACAGCCTGTGGCTTGTGTCTTTTTCACTCCAAAGTTACCTGACAGATCATGATAGACAGTGAGGACAATGTCTACATCTGTCCCTGTGATCACAATTTGATGGAGATGAGTAACGGTGATGGGTTCCATGGTACTGTGATACAGCAAACCTTTCTTCACAAGAACTGTTTTCGCTGTCTCCACAGACAAAGTAATTGAGGGTCAGCATCGCCTCTGAGAATTCTCCCGGGAGTTTTTACCGTGATTAGTAGAGTTGAGCGATACCAGCCGATACTTGAAAATATCGGATCGGAATGGATCGGCCGATCTTTAAAAAAAGTATCGGTATCGCCGATTCCGATACCGGGAACCAATGCAATTCAATGGGGCCAAAATATCGGAATTAAAAAAAACCCTTTCTTTCCTTGTAGGTTAATTCTACATGAAGAAAAACAACTAAGAATAATGTAGAATGTATTGTGGGAGGTGGAGGAGACATTAAAGCCATAGAGGTTTAGCCCAATCAAATGGAATAGCAGGAATTAAACTTTTTTTTTTAAAGATGTTAGGAGTTACAAAGATATTGACTATGTTAGCCTCATTTATATTTTGCCAGACATGTATGTCTTCTTCTTCTACTTCCTTTTTTTACATTCTTCTTCTTCTTCTTCTACTTCCTTTTTTTACATTCTTCTTCTTCTTCTTCTACTTCCTTTTTTTACATTCTTCTTCTTCTTCTTCTACTTCCTTTTTTTACATTCTTCTTCTTATTCCTTTTTTTACATTCTTCTTCTTCTTCTTCTACTTCCTTTTTTTACATTCTTCTTCTTCTTCTTCTACTTCCTTTTTTTACATTCTTCTTCTTGTTCTTCTACTTCCTTTTTTTACATTCTTCTTCTTCTTCTTCTACTTCCTTTTTTTACATTCTTCTTCTTCTTCTTCTACTTCCTTTTTTTACATTCTTCTTCTACTTCCTTTTTTTACATTCTTCTTCTTCTTCTTCTTCTTCTTCTTCTTCTTCTTCTTCTTCTTTTTCTTCTTCTTCTTCTTCTTCTTCCTTTTCTTACATTCTTCATATTCTTCTTATTCAACAATTATTATTCTACATATTCAGCTTCTTCATCTTCTTCCTATTCTTCTTCATCATATTCTTGTTTGTGTCAGGCATTCCTGTAGTTGTTATCTAGAAAAGTTAGAAGTTTACACCTTCCGTTCTGCCTGTCACAAAAGATTTACAACAGGATTTGTCCGCGTTCAGTTTGGCCTGCAGAAGCAGGCCTTTTCCAGGGGCACCACGAGGAGGAACGGACTCACCCCCATACACTGCTTAGTCTTCTTCTGCTTATAAATAAGATAATATCATTTGCTCAGAGTATTAGTCTTATGCTTAATGTTCTTCTGCTTTGTTTTTTTTATGCTTCTTTGTCTTCTCTCTCTTGTTGTTCTGCATCTTGGTGGTTGTCTTCCTGTTCTTTGTCCTCTTGAACCAGCTGACGGTACTGGCACCCGGAGGGGCAGCAGAAGGAACAAGAGCCAATGGCACTACCGAGGACCAGCTGACGGTGCTGGAACCCGGTTACTAAGCAGGAGGTACCTGTGCTACAAAGCACTACCAAGGACCAGCAGACGTTGCCGGAACTCGGATACCGAGATGGAGGCACCTAGGCCAAAGGCTCTGACGAGAACCAGCTGACGGTGCTGGAACCCGGAGGGGTAGCATAAGCTGCAAGAGCAAATGGAAATAGCGAGGACCAGCTGACAGTGCTGGCACCCGGAGGGGCAGCAGAAGGAATAAGAGCCAATGGCACAACCGAGGACCAGCTGACGGTGCTGGAACCCGGTTACTAAGCAGGAGGTACCTGTGCTACAAAGCACTACCAAGGACCAGCAGACGTTGCCGGAACTCGGATACCGAGATGGAGGCACCTAGGCCAAAGGCTCTGACGAGAACCAGCTGACGGTGCTGGAACCCGGAGGGGTAGCATAAGCTGCAAGAGCAAATGGAAATAGCGAGGACCAGCTGACAGTGCTGGCACCTGGAGGGGCAGCAGAAGGAATAAGAGCCAATGGCACAACCGAGGACCAGCTGACGGTGCTGGAACCCGGTTACTAAGCAGGAGGTACCTGTGCTACAAAGCACTACCAAGGACCAGCAGACGTTGCCGGAACTCGGATACCGAGATGGAGGCACCTAGGCCAAAGGCTCTGATGAGAACCAGCTGACGGTGCTGGAACCCGGAGGGGTATCAGAAGTTACCCCTGAAAAGCAAAGTTGGCATGCCGCAAGCTGGCCGCAGTTACCGAATCACACAGTCCTACAGGGGGTGCTTGTCCTACTGGCACTATGGAACAAACCTTTCTTACCAGAACCCGCAGTCCACATAGGAAGCACCTAAACTGCTGGCACCCTAGCCTCGGCTAACCCAACCGCAACACGACATGGCAACTTGGGGTGGCAAACTGACATTGACACTTCCCGGAAACAGCAGGCAGGGCTGGAACCAAGCTGGGCAGGAGGGAGTACCCGTGCCAAAGTCAGTTATGAGCAGCAACTGGCGATGTTGGAGCCCAGGACAAGCACTTAGCAGGCTGAGGCCTGATGTGCTGTCAATTGGGAGGCAGCAGGACAGATTGCCATCAAAACAGCAGGGGAACAGCTGACGTTACTGAACCCCACAAACACAGGAGCTAGTGTTTTACTCTGTGAAGACGGCACTTCCGAGCAACAACTGGCTGTGTTGAAGCCCAGGGACAAGCACGGAGCAGGCTTAGGCTGCATTGAAGAAATTTTAAGATCGGTTGTAGACTACTAATTTGAACCAAGCTCCACTTAGGCCTGTGGCTTCACTGATTTTCGTATTTCCCCTGTCCTCCAACCCCGCCAGTTACAGCTCCGAAGTGGCGTCTGCACAATCCACACTTGTTCCTGTGTTACAGGTGTTCAGTCCGGTCAGTTAATCCCCTGATGTGTGTCCGGCAATGTCGCCTGCTCTGTCCACATTCCGATAATGGGAATGTGGACAGAGCAGGCGACATTGCCGGACACACATCAGGGGATTAACTGACCGGACTGAACACCTGTAACACAGGAACAAGTGTGGATTGTGCAGACGCCACTTCGGAGCTGTAACTGGCGGGGTTGGAGGACAGGGGAAATACGAGAGACAGTGGAGCCACAGGCCTAATTGGAGCACGGTTAAAAATCAGTAGTGGTACGACTGTGTAGGCAGCAGGAGACTTTGCCATCCACACAGCAGGGGATCAGCTGACATTACTGAACCCCACTGAGACACGGGAGCAAGTGTCTCTTTCCGTGTGGACGGCACTTCCGAACTACAACTGGCTGTGTTGAAGCCCAGGAAATAGGAGGGTGTAGGCAGAGGCCTACTGTATTTTGAAAGAGGTGACAGCAGGAGAGACTGCCATCCACAAAGCAGGGGATCAGCTGACGTTACTGAACCCCACTGAGACACGGGAGCAAGTGTCTCTTTCCGTGTGGACGGCACTTCCGAACTACAACTGGCTGTGTTGAAGCCCAGGAAATAGGAGGGTGTAGGCAGAGGCCTACTGTATTTTGAATGAGTTTACAGCAGGAGAGACTGCCATCCACACAGCAGGGGATCAGCTGACGTTACTGAACCCCACTGAGACACGGGAGCAAGTGTCTCTTTCCGTGTGGACGGCACTTCCGAACTACAACTGGCTGTGTTGAAGCCCAGGAAATAGGAGGGTGTAGGCAGAGGCCTACTGTATTTTGAATGAGTTTACAGCAGGAGAGACTGCCATCCACACAGCAGGGGATCAGCTGACGTTACTGAACCCCACTGAGACACGGGAGCAAGTATCTCTTTCCGTGTGGACGGCACTTCCGAACTACAACTGGCTGTGTTGAAGCCCAGGAAATAGGAGGGTGTAGGCAGAGGCCTACTGTATTTTGAAAGAGGTGACAGCAGGAGAGACTGCCATCCACAAAGCAGGGGATCAGCTGACGTTACTGAACCCCACTGAGACACGGGAGCAAGTGTCTCTTTCCGTGTGGACGGCACTTCCGAACTACAACTGGCTGTGTTGAAGCCCAGGAAATAGGAGGGTGTAGGCAGAGGCCTACTGTATTTTGAATGAGGTGACAGCAGGAGAGACTGCCATCCACACAGCAGGGGATCAGCTGACGTTACTGAACCCCACTGAGACACGGGAGCAAGTATCTCTTTCCGTGTGGACGGCACTTCCGAACTACAACTGGCTGTGTTGAAGCCCAGGAAATAGGAGGGTGTAGGCAGAGGCCTACTGTATTTTGAATGAGGTGACAGCAGGAGAGACTGCCATCCACACAGCAGGGGATCAGCTGACGTTACTGAACCCCACTGAGACACGGGAGCAAGTATCTCTTTCCGTGTGGACGGCACTTCCGAACTACAACTGGCTGTGTTGAAGCCCAGGAAATAGGAGGGTGTAGGCAGAGGCCTACTGTATTTTGAATGAGGTGACAGCAGGAGAGACTGCCATCCACACAGCAGGGGATCAGCTGACGTTACTGAACCCCACTGAGACACGGGAGCAAGTATCTCTTTCCGTGTGGACGGCACTTCCGAACTACAACTGGCTGTGTTGAAGCCCAGGAAATAGGAGGGTGTAGGCAGAGGCCTACTGAATTTTGAATGAGGTGACAGCAGGAGAGACTGCCATCCACACAGCAGGGGATCAGCTGACATTACTGAACCCCACTGAGACACGGGAGCAAGTATCTCTTTCCGTGTGGACGGCACTTCCGAACTACAACTGGCTGTGTTGAAGCCCAGGAAATAGGAGGGTGTAGGCAGAGGCCTACTGTATTTTGAATGAGTTTACAGCAGGAGAGACTGCCATCCACACAGCAGGGGATCAGCTGACGTTACTGAACCCCACTGAGACACGGGAGCAAGTGTCTCTTTCCGTGTGGACGGCACTTCCGAACTACAACTGGCTGTGTTGAAGCCCAGGAAATAGGAGGGTGTAGGCAGAGGCCTACTGTATTTTGAATGAGTTTACAGCAGGAGAGACTGCCATCCACACAGCAGGGGATCAGCTGACGTTACTGAACCCCACTGAGACACGGGAGCAAGTATCTCTTTCCGTGTGGACGGCACTTCCGAACTACAACTGGCTGTGTTGAAGCCCAGGAAATAGGAGGGTGTAGGCAGAGGCCTACTGTATTTTGAAAGAGGTGACAGCAGGAGAGACTGCCATCCACAAAGCAGGGGATCAGCTAACGTTACTGAACCCCACTGAGACACGGGAGCAAGTGTCTCTTTCCGTGTGGACGGCACTTCCGAACTACAACTGGCTGTGTTGAAGCCCAGGAAATAGGAGGGTGTAGGCAGAGGCCTACTGTATTTTGAATGAGTTTACAGCAGGAGAGACTGCCATCCACACAGCAGGGGATCAGCTGACGTTACTGAACCCCACTGAGACACGGGAGCAAGTGTCTCTTTCCGTGTGGACGGCACTTCCGAACTACAACTGGCTGTGTTGAAGCCCAGGAAATAGGAGGGTGTAGGCAGAGGCCTACTGTATTTTGAATGAGTTTACAGCAGGAGAGACTGCCATCCACACAGCAGGGGATCAGCTGACGTTACTGAACCCCACTGAGACACGGGAGCAAGTATCTCTTTCCGTGTGGACGGCACTTCCGAACTACAACTGGCTGTGTTGAAGCCCAGGAAATAGGAGGGTGTAGGCAGAGGCCTACTGAATTTTGAATGAGGTGACAGCAGGAGAGACTGCCATCCACACAGCAGGGGATCAGCTGACATTACTGAACCCCACTGAGACACGGGAGCAAGTATCTCTTTCCGTGTGGACGGCACTTCCGAACTACAACTGGCTGTGTTGAAGCCCAGGAAATAGGAGGGTGTAGGCAGAGGCCTACTGTATTTTGAATGAGTTTACAGCAGGAGAGACTGCCATCCACACAGCAGGGGATCAGCTGACGTTACTGAACCCCACTGAGACACGGGAGCAAGTGTCTCTTTCCGTGTGGACGGCACTTCCGAACTACAACTGGCTGTGTTGAAGCCCAGGAAATAGGAGGGTGTAGGCAGAGGCCTACTGTATTTTGAATGAGTTTACAGCAGGAGAGACTGCCATCCACACAGCAGGGGATCAGCTGACGTTACTGAACCCCACTGAGACACGGGAGCAAGTATCTCTTTCCGTGTGGACGGCACTTCTGAACTACAACTGGCTGTGTTGAAGCCCAGGAAATAGGAGGGTGTAGGCAGAGGCCTACTGTATTTTGAAAGAGGTGACAGCAGGAGAGACTGCCATCCACAAAGCAGGGGATCAGCTGACGTTACTGAACCCCACTGAGACACGGGAGCAAGTGTCTCTTTCCGTGTGGACGGCACTTCCGAACTACAACTGGCTGTGTTGAAGCCCAGGAAATAGGAGGGTGTAGGCAGAGGCCTACTGTATTTTGAATGAGTTTACAGCAGGAGAGACTGCCATCCACACAGCAGGGGATCAGCTGACGTTACTGAACCCCACTGAGACACGGGAGCAAGTGTCTCTTTCCGTGTGGACGGCACTTCCGAACTACAACTGGCTGTGTTGAAGCCCAGGAAATAGGAGGGTGTAGGCAGAGGCCTACTGTATTTTGAATGAGTTTACAGCAGGAGAGACTGCCATCCACACAGCAGGGGATCAGCTGACGTTACTGAACCCCACTGAGACACGGGAGCAAGTATCTCTTTCCGTGTGGACGGCACTTCCGAACTACAACTGGCTGTGTTGAAGCCCAGGAAATAGGAGGGTGTAGGCAGAGGCCTACTGTATTTTGAAAGAGGTGACAGCAGGAGAGACTGCCATCCACAAAGCAGGGGATCAGCTGACGTTACTGAACCCCACTGAGACACGGGAGCAAGTGTCTCTTTCCGTGTGGACGGCACTTCCGAGCTACAACTGGCTGTGTTGAAGCCCAGGAAATAGGAGGGTGTAGGCAGAGGCCTACTGTATTTTGAATGAGGTGACAGCAGGAGAGACTGCCATCCACACAGCAGGGGATCAGCTGACGTTACTGAACCCCACTGAGACACGGGAGCAAGTATCTCTTTCCGTGTGGACGGCACTTCCGAACTACAACTGGCTGTGTTGAAGCCCAGGAAATAGGAGGGTGTAGGCAGAGGCCTACTGTATTTTGAATGAGGTGACAGCAGGAGAGACTGCCATCCACACAGCAGGGGATCAGCTGACGTTACTGAACCCCACTGAGACACGGGAGCAAGTATCTCTTTCCGTGTGGACGGCACTTCCGAACTACAACTGGCTGTGTTGAAGCCCAGGAAATAGGAGGGTGTAGGCAGAGGCCTACTGTATTTTGAATGAGGTGACAGCAGGAGAGACTGCCATCCACACAGCAGGGGATCAGCTGACGTTACTGAACCCCACTGAGACACGGGAGCAAGTATCTCTTTCCGTGTGGACGGCACTTCCGAACTACAACTGGCTGTGTTGAAGCCCAGGAAATAGGAGGGTGTAGGCAGAGGCCTACTGAATTTTGAATGAGGTGACAGCAGGAGAGACTGCCATCCACACAGCAGGGGATCAGCTGACATTACTGAACCCCACTGAGACACGGGAGCAAGTATCTCTTTCCGTGTGGACGGCACTTCCGAACTACAACTGGCTGTGTTGAAGCCCAGGAAATAGGAGGGTGTAGGCAGAGGCCTACTGTATTTTGAATGAGTTTACAGCAGGAGAGACTGCCATCCACACAGCAGGGGATCAGCTGACGTTACTGAACCCCACTGAGACACGGGAGCAAGTGTCTCTTTCCGTGTGGACGGCACTTCCGAACTACAACTGGCTGTGTTGAAGCCCAGGAAATAGGAGGGTGTAGGCAGAGGCCTACTGTATTTTGAATGAGTTTACAGCAGGAGAGACTGCCATCCACACAGCAGGGGATCAGCTGACGTTACTGAACCCCACTGAGACACGGGAGCAAGTATCTCTTTCCGTGTGGACGGCACTTCCGAACTACAACTGGCTGTGTTGAAGCCCAGGAAATAGGAGGGTGTAGGCAGAGGCCTACTGTATTTTGAAAGAGGTGACAGCAGGAGAGACTGCCATCCACAAAGCAGGGGATCAGCTGACGTTACTGAACCCCACTGAGACACGGGAGCAAGTGTCTCTTTCCGTGTGGACGGCACTTCCGAACTACAACTGGCTGTGTTGAAGCCCAGGAAATAGGAGGGTGTAGGCAGAGGCCTACTGAATTTTGAATGAGGTGACAGCAGGAGAGACTGCCATCCACACAGCAGGGGATCAGCTGACATTACTGAACCCCACTTAGACACGGGAGCAAGTATCTCTTTCCGTGTGGACGGCACTTCCGAACTACAACTGGCTGTGTTGAAGCCCAGGAAATAGGAGGGTGTAGGCAGAGGCCTACTGTATTTTGAATGAGTTTACAGCAGGAGAGACTGCCATCCACACAGCAGGGGATCAGCTGACGTTACTGAACCCCACTGAGACACGGGAGCAAGTGTCTCTTTCCGTGTGGACGGCACTTCCGAACTACAACTGCCTGTGTTGAAGCCCAGGAAATAGGAGGGTGTAGGCAGAGGCCTACTGTATTTTGAATGAGTTTACAGCAGGAGAGACTGCCATCCACACAGCAGGGGATCAGCTGACGTTACTGAACCCCACTGAGACACGGGAGCAAGTATCTCTTTCCGTGTGGATGGCACTTCCGAACTACAACTGGCTGTGTTGAAGCCCAGGAAATAGGAGGGTGTAGGCAGAGGCCTACTGTATTTTGAATGAGGTGACAGCAGGAGAGACTGCCATCCACACAGCAGGGGATCAGCTGACGTTACTGAACCCCACTGAGACACGGGAGCAAGTATCTCTTTCCGTGTGGACGGCACTTCCGAACTACAACTGGCTGTGTTGAAGCCCAGGAAATAGGAGGGTGTAGGCAGAGGCCTACTGAATTTTGAATGAGGTGACAGCAGGAGAGACTGCCATCCACACAGCAGGGGATCAGCTGACATTACTGAACCCCACTTAGACACGGGAGCAAGTATCTCTTTCCGTGTGGACGGCACTTCCGAACTACAACTGGCTGTGTTGAAGCCCAGGAAATAGGAGGGTGTAGGCAGAGGCCTACTGTATTTTGAATGAGTTTACAGCAGGAGAGACTGCCATCCACACAGCAGGGGATCAGCTGACGTTACTGAACCCCACTGAGACACGGGAGCAAGTGTCTCTTTCCGTGTGGACGGCACTTCCGAACTACAACTGGCTGTGTTGAAGCCCAGGAAATAGGAGGGTGTAGGCAGAGGCCTACTGTATTTTGAATGAGGTGACAGCAGGAGAGACTGCCATCCACACAGCAGGGGATCAGCTGACGTTACTGAACCCCACTGAGACACGGGAGCAAGTATCTCTTTCCGTGTGGACGGCACTTCCGAACTACAACTGGCTGTGTTGAAGCCCAGGAAATAGGAGGGTGTAGGCAGAGGCCTACTGTATTTTGAATGAGGTGACAGCAGGAGAGACTGCCATCCACACAGCAGGGGATCAGCTGACGTTACTGAACCCCACTGAGACACGGGAGCAAGTATCTCTTTCCGTGTGGACGGCACTTCCGAACTACAACTGGCTGTGTTGAAGCCCAGGAAATAGGAGGGTGTAGGCAGAGGCCTACTGTATTTTGAAAGAGGTGACAGCAGGAGAGACTGCCATCCACAAAGCATGGGATCAGCTGACGTTACTGAACCCCACTGAGACACGGGAGCAAGTGTCTCTTTCCGTGTGGACGGCACTTCCGAACTACAACTGGCTGTGTTGAAGCCCAGGAAATAGGAGGGTGTAGGCAGAGGCCTACTGTATTTTGAATGAGGTGACAGCAGGAGAGACTGCCATCCACACAGCAGGGGATCAGCTGACGTTACTGAACCCCACTGAGACACGGGAGCAAGTATCTCTTTCCGTGTGGACGGCACTTCCGAACTACAACTGGCTGTGTTGAAGCCCAGGAAATAGGAGGGTGTAGGCAGAGGCCTACTGTCTTTGTAATGCGGAGACAGCAGGAGAGACTGCCATCTCCACAGCAGGGGAACAGCTGGCAGTGCTGAACCCCACTAACACTTGAACGAATGTGTTTGGCTCTGTGGAGACGACACTTCTGAACACCAACTGACGTTGTTGGAGCCCAGGATTAGGCGAGGAGCAGGCTGGGGCCTACTGGATTTTGGCAGGTGAATGCAGCAGGAGACTTGCCATCTCCACAGCAGGGGAACAGCTGACAGTGCTGAACCCCACTAACACTTGAACGAATGTGTTTGGCTCTGTGGAGATGACACTTCTGAACACCAACTGACGTTGTTGGAGCCCAGGATTAGGCGAGGAGCAGGCTGGGGCCTACTGGATTTTGGCAGGTGAATGCAGCAGGAGACTTGCCATCTCCACAGCAGGGGAACAGCTGGCAGTGCTGAACCCCACTAACACTTGAACGAATGTGTTTGGCTCTGTGGAGACGACACTTCTGAACACCAACTGACGTTGTTGGAGCCCAGGATTAGGCGAGGAGCAGGCTGGGGCCTACTGGATTTTGGCAGGTGAATGCAGCAGGAGACTTGCCATCTCCACAGCAGGGGAACAGCTGGCAGTGCTGAACCCCACTAACACTTGAACGAATGTGTTTGGCTCTGTGGAGACGACACTTCTGAACACCAACTGACGTTGTTGGAGCTCAGGATTAGGCGAGGAGCAGGCTGGGGCCTACTGGATTTTGGCAGGTGAATGCAGCAGGAGACTTGCCATCTCCACAGCAGGGGAACAGCTGACAGTGCTGAACCCCACTAACACTTGAACGAATGTGTTTGGCTCTGTGGAGACGACACTTCTGAACACCAACTGACGTTGTTGGAGCCCAGGATTAGGCGAGGAGCAGGCTGGGGCCTACTGGATTTTGGCAGGTGAATGCAGCAGGAGACTTGCCATCTCCACAGCAGGGGAACAGCTGGCAGTGCTGAACCCCACTAACACTTGAACGAATGTGTTTGGCTCTGTGGAGACGACACTTCTGAACACCAACTGACGTTGTTGGAGCTCAGGATTAGGCGAGGAGCAGGCTGGGGCCTACTGGATTTTGGCAGGTGAATGCAGCAGGAGACTTGCCATCTCCACAGCAGGGGAACAGCTGACAGTGCTGAACCCCACTAACACTTGAACGAATGTGTTTGGCTCTGTGGAGACGACACTTCTGAACACCAACTGACGTTGTTGGAGCCCAGGATTAGGCGAGGAGCAGGCTGGGGCCTACTGGATTTGGCAGGTGAATGCAGCAGGAGACTTGCCATCTCCACAGCAGGGGAACAGCTGGCAGTGCTGAACCCCACTAACACTTGAACGAATGTGTTTGGCTCTGTGGAGACGACACTTCTGAACACCAACTGACGTTGTTGGAGCTCAGGATTAGGCGAGGAGCAGGCTGGGGCCTACTGGATTTTGGCAGGTGAATGCAGCAGGAGACTTGCCATCTCCACAGCAGGGGAACAGCTGACAGTGCTGAACCCCACTAACACTTGAACGAATGTGTTTGGCTCTGTGGAGACGACACTTCTGAACACCAACTGACGTTGTTGGAGCCCAGGATTAGGCGAGGAGCAGGCTGGGGCCTACTGGATTTTGGCAGGTGAATGCAGCAGGAGACTTGCCATCTCCACAGCAGGGGAACAGCTGGCAGTGCTGAACCCCACTAACACTTGAACGAATGTGTTTGGCTCTGTGGAGACGACACTTCTGAACACCAACTGACGTTGTTGGAGCTCAGGATTAGGCGAGGAGCAGGCTGGGGCCTACTGGATTTTGGCAGGTGAATGCAGCAGGAGACTTGCCATCTCCACAGCAGGGGAACAGCTGACAGTGCTGAACCCCACTAACACTTGAACGAATGTGTTTGGCTCTGTGGAGACGACACTTCTGAACACCAACTGACGTTGTTGGAGCCCAGGATTAGGCGAGGAGCAGGCTGGGGCCTACTGGATTTTGGCAGGTGAATGCAGCAGGAGACTTGCCATCTCCACAGCAGGGGAACAGCTGGCAGTGCTGAACCCCACTAACACTTGAACGAATGTGTTTGGCTCTGTGGAGACGACACTTCTGAACACCAACTGACGTTGTTGGAGCTCAGGATTAGGCGAGGAGCAGGCTGGGGCCTACTGGATTTTGGCAGGTGAATGCAGCAGGAGACTTGCCATCTCCACAGCAGGGGAACAGCTGACAGTGCTGAACCCCACTAACACTTGAACGAATGTGTTTGGCTCTGTGGAGACGACACTTCTGAACACCAACTGACGCTGTTGGAGCCCAGGATTACGCATGCCGCATGCAGAGGCCAATGGGCATCGGTTTTTATGGAGGTTGTGGACTACTACTGATTCTAACCATGCTCCACTTAGGCCTCTGGCTCCACTGTCTCTACTATTTACCCTGGCCTCCAACCCCGCCAGCTACATCTCTGAAGTGGCGTCAGCACAATCTACACTTGTTCCTGTGTTACTGGTGCTCAGTCCCATCTGTTGATCCCCTGATGTTTGTCCGGCAAGTTCGCCAGCTCTGTCCTCATTCCCACTACTGGTTATGGGAATGTGGACAGAGCAGGAGACCTTGCCGGACACACATCAGGGGATAAACTGATGGGACTGAGCCACAGGAACACAGGAACAAGTGTAGATTGTGCTGACGCCACTTCAGAGATGTAGATGGCGGGGTTGGAGGTCAGGGGAAATAGTAGAGACAGTGGAGCCAGAGACCTAAGTTGGGCACGGTTAAAAATCAGTAGTGGTTTGAATGTTGATGGAGCTGGTGACTCTGCCGTCCACACAGCAGGGGATCAGCTGGCATTACTGAACCCCAGTAACACAGGAGCTAGTGTGTTTCTCTGTGCAGACGACACATCTGAGCGACAACTGGCTGTGTTGAAGCACAGGGATTATAGTTCAGGTGGTAGAAAAATGAACACACCAGCAGACCTGGATACAGTTGCCAACCACTAATTTAGTCTGTAAGAGGAATGGCAAAGTCTTTGGAGATCCAGGCCTTGTTCATTTTCAGAAAAGTCAGCCGGTCAACATTATCGGAAGATAGTCGCGTGCGACGGTCTGTTAGTACACCACCTGCGGCACTAAAGACACGTTCCGATAATACACTGGCAGCAGGGCAAGCCAGCACCTCCAATGCATACTGGCTAAGCTCTGGCCATGTATCCAGCTTAGAGACCCAAAACTTGAAGGGGGAAGAGCCATCTGGGAGTACAGCGACAGGGCAAGACATGTAGTCTGACACCATCTGACGGAAGCGTTGCCTCCTGCTGACTCGAGGCGTCGCTGATGGTGTAGACAATTGTGGTGGACACACAAAACTTTGCCACATTTGGGCCATAGTGGTCTTGCCTTGTGCTGCGGCACTGCCTCTGCTCCCTCTTTGTGCAGAGTTTCCTCCACTGCCTCGACGCACAGAGCTGCTTTGTAAAGCACTAGCAACAATGCTGTCGGGTGGAATGGAAAACATTATGGACTGCACCAGTGACTCTTCGTACTCCCGCATTTTACGCTCCCGGTTCAACGTTGGTATGAGCCTTTGTACGCTGTCCCGGTAGCGAGGATCTAGGAGGGTGTACACCCAATAATCAGCCGAGACGAGAATGTGGGCGATGCGGCGGTCGTTTCTCAGGCACTGCAGCATGAAATCAACCATGTGCTGCAGACTCCCAACTGCCAAAGAACCGCTGTCCCCTGTTTGAGGCGTGACCTCGACCTGCTCTGCATCACCCCACCCTCGCTGTACATACTGAGTAGAGGTTTGTGTACCTCCCTCCTCTGGAGAGATGTCTTCCTCCTCCATCGACTCCTCCTCATCCTCCTCACAAAGTGTCCCCTGCCTAGGCCTTTGTGAGGAAACACGTAGCGCAGACTGTCCAGAAGCAGATGGCATTTGGGACTCCTCATCCTCCACCTCTTCTGAAACCTCATCCCTTAGTGCTTGCAGTGTTTGTTGAAGCAGGCAGATAAGGGGGACAGTCATGCTGACTAGTGCATCGTCTGCACTCGCCATCCGCGTGGATTCATCGAAGGCACGCAAAACGAGGCAGATGTCCTTCATAGAGGCCCACTCAATGGTGCTGAAGTGTGAACGGCGCACAGTGCGACTTGTTTGCGCCTGATGCAGCTGGTACTCCATGACTGCTGCCTGCTGCTCACACAACCGCTCCAACATATGTAACGTTGAATTCCACCGGGTGGGTAGGTCACATATGATGCGATGTTCCGGAAGGCCAAATCGTCGCTGCAGAGCAGCGAGGCGCGATCTTGCCGTGCTGGAACGTCGCAAGTGAGCGCACTCTATGCGGACCTTGTGCAACAGTGCATCAAGATCCGGATAGTCCCTCAGAAAGCTCTGCACGACCAAGTTAAGAACATGTGCCAGACATGGGATGTGTGTGAGGTTGCCTAGGCCAAGAGCTGCCACCAGATTTCGGCCATTGTCACACACTACCAAGCCCGGCTGGAGATTCGCTGGCCCAAACCACACATCGCTCTCCAGCTTGATAGCATTCCAGAGCTCCTGCGCTGTGTGGCTTCGATTCCCCAAAGAAATTAATTTGAGTACAGCCTGTTGACGTTTGGCCACGGCTGTGCTCATATCGGTCGTAACAGGCTCCTGCTCTGCTGTTTCTGAGGAACTTGAGTAGGAGGAGGAGTCTATGTGTACAGACTGGAGTCCTGCAATCCGTGGCGTTGGAAGAACACGTACAGCGCCACTCTCCAGATCCGTACCCGGCTCCACAACATTGACCCAGTGGGCAGTGAGGGAAAGGTATCGTCCCTGTCCATGGTTACTGGTCCACGCATCGGTGGTCAGGTGGACCTTGCTACTAACGGCGTTTAGTAGCGCATGTTTTATTTTGCCCTCAACATGTTTCTGCAGGGCAGGGACGGCTCGCCTGCTGAAATAAAAGCGGCTGGGCACGTTGTATTGGGGGACTGCCAATGCCATTAAGTCCCGGAAGGTGTCAGTGTCCACCAGCCTGAATGACAGCATTTCAACTGCCAGAAGTTTGGCAATGCCAGCATTCAGAGACTGTGCTCGGGGATGGTTTGCCGAGTAAGGGCGCCTTTTATCCCATGCCTGTGCTACCGATGGCTGTGATGGATGGGAACGTGCTATGTTATGGGTGGAATCTGACAGGGTCTCCGGACAACAGTGGCAGAGGTTCTTCCTTGGCGATCCTGTGAGGAAGCCGAACCAGCAGTGTGTGAGCTGGAGGAAGAGGGCCCAACACGAACTGAAGAGGTGGTAGGTGGTGCTGTACGTTGGCCTACGTCTTCAGGGTGTCTCTGCAACTCCAACTCGTGCTTGGTGCGCACATGTTTCCACATATTTGTGGTATTGAGGTTGCTGACATTTCTCCCTCTTTTGACTCTCTGATGACACAGCTTGCATTTGACAAAGCAAATGTCATCTGCAACTGTGTCAAAAAAGGACCACGCACTGCAACTCTTGTGAGCGCCCGGTTTGCCTTTGGAAGGAGGAATGCTCCTAACGGGTGCCGAAGTGGAGGGTACAGGCAACCAAGTCTTCCCCCTCCCTCTGCCTCCTGTTTTGGCCGGTAGGGGAATCTCTTCCTCCGAGCTGCTCCCACCACCTTCCTGTTGCTCACGCCATGATGGGTCAAGGACCTCATCATCTTCCCTCCCCTCTTCAAACAGCTGCTTCTCCGGGGTTGTCTCGCCAGCACCGTACGCACCAGAAAGTGGCAACTGAGTCTCGTCATCATCTGATGCGTACTGAGGTGTGCTGACCATAGGCACTGGCCCACTCGCCTCTTCAGATTCAGAGGGACAAAGAAGTTGCGCATCACTGCATACTCCCTCTTCTTCACATTCAGGAATGCTGCTTGGCTGGCCCCCTCTTTCCAAGCCAACAGATTCCGAGAACAGAAGTAGAGACTGTGATGGCTCCTGTCCATGTCTCTCTGACTGCCTGGGCACTTTGGCAGGTGGTGAAGAGACAGATGGTTGCTCTTCGGTGCTCTGACCCTGAGAGGATGCGGAAGTAATTGAAGTCGATGCGTTAGCTGCCATCCATCCGACAACGGCTTCAATTTGTTCCTCCCGCAGCAGTGGGGTACGTTGAGGTCCTACAAAGCTGCGCATAAAGGACTGTTGCCTGCTAAAACTGGGGGATGCTGATCCACTGGTGCCCGCAGCAGGCCCAGAATCCCCACGTCCTCTACCTGTAGAATCCCCACGTCCTCTCCCTGCAGAATCCCCACGTCCTCTCCCTGCTGAAACTCCACGCCCACGCCCACGCCCCCGCGCCTTACTCCCTGCCTTCTTCATCTTGCAAGACTGCTTAAGATAGGCAAAAAAGTACAAAGGGGGGCCTTAGTGTGCTTATTCCTGAACAGCTGGTTACAGGTACAAGAAACACTAATTTTATGAAGTGCGTGTGTGGACTAGACTTTAATAGGAGCTGATGTGGCCTACACAAGTTCAAAATGTAGTGTTTGGTGAACTTTTTATGTGGTTTCTTTGTTTGAAACAAACTCAAAGTATGAGAACAAAGAATTGAAACTGATAGTATCACCAACTTTTTGGAGCTATTACAATGCAGGCAGGTAACCTACAATGCAAAAGATGAGGCTCCAAAAAAATTGGGTAATACTAATCTGGCTGCGCCGGCAGGGCACAAGCCAGAAAAAAAGGCTCCTCTATCTACTCCTATATAGTGTTTGCAACCAACCAATGTTGATGGATACGGATGGATGCACACTAATAGGAGAAGAAAAAATGAGCTGCACTCAGAGACAAATATGTGTGAGGCAGTGACGCACGTTGAGCGTCCTACAACCAGACGTAGCTGCAGGACACTCTACTCAGCGTGAGCTGCACTCACACACAGTCAGAGACCTCTCAGACAGCCGTCAACAGTGCAGCTAAGTGGGCACTGGCACTGACAGGCTGCAGAAAGGCTCCGCTGTGTACTCCTATATAGTGTTTGCAACCACCGTAGATGGAGACGGATGGATGCACACTAATAGAAGAAAAAATGAGCTGCACTCAAATAAAAATATGTGTGAGGCAGTGACGCACGCTGAGCGTCCTACAGCCAGACGTAGCTGCAGGACACACTACTCAGCGTGAGCTGCACTCACACACAGTCAGAGACCTCTCAGACAGCCGTGAACAGTGCAGCAAAGTGGACACTAGCACTGAAAGGCTGCAGAAAGGCTCCGCTGTCTACTACTAGTGTTTGCAACCAACGTATATGGATACGGATGGAAGCACACTAGATTGAAATTATTTAAAAAATGCAGCTCAAAAAATAAAAGATGTATGAGGCAGCAGTGATCACACTGGGTGGCCTACAGCCTGACGTGGCTGCAGGACCCACTCCACAGCGTGAGCTGCACTCACACAGCCCTTGCAGACAGCTGTGAACACTGCTGCTAGGGCAAAGAAGGCTACAGTGGTGGTTTATGTAGCCTGGGTAAAGCACTAGATGTTTGGTGGAATCGCTATTTCTAACTGTCCCTCACAGTCTTCTACAGCAGCCTGTCCCTAACTGAATTCACAGCAGAGTGACCAGAAATGGCGGCTGCGGTGGCTTTTATAGTGCATCATGACATCATTTCGGCAGCCAATCACAGCCATGCCAATAGTTAACATGCCTACATGCCTAACAGGATGTGCCCACACTTCGGAGGATTCCCATTGGCTTAATCAAAGCAAGCAGGCTCATAGCATGATGGGAACTTCCTATTCCGATTCCGATCCCGGAATCCGATATGAAAAAGGTATCGGAATTAAGTATCGGAATTCCGATACCGCTAATATCGGCCGATACCCGATACTTGCGGTATCGGAATGCTCAACACTAGTGATTAGTAATTCTAAAATTTCTGCAATCAGTCGACTTTCCGTCTGTACTTGTATCCATCTCGTTTCCTCTTGCGGAGAGTCAGGACTGTCTTACTGAGACTGAAATATGTATGAAGATTGAAAAATACCCCAACAGTGTATACTGGTGTACGCTTCGAGTACATAACCCTTTTTCTACTTTTTAGATTCTTGTTTAATCCATACTGCTGCTGTGAGTGTCTTTATCGGACTCCAGAAATATACACGCAAATTTTTAATGTTTAAACTATGCTATATATACCTGCTATCCAGTGATACTGTACCCTTTCTCAACTTTCTACTATCACATCGAATCCATTCTGGGCCTGAGACCGTCTGAGTCTGCCTCCTGATATATAGACATAGATTTTTAATGTTTAAACTATGCTACATATATACCTGTTATCGGGTGATACTGTACCCTTTCTCAACTTTCTACAATCTTGTTGAATCCATACTGGGCCTGAGAACGTCTGAGTCTGCCTCCTGATTAGAGATGAGCAGTGTTCGAGTCGACCTGCTCGCCAAGTTAAAATTCCAACTGTTTTGGGCCATGTTCGAGCCGTTCGTCGAACTCGAACACTTTGCTTAAAATTCGACTGTTCGAGGTTCCATTCGAGAACGGTTCGTTCACCAAAGCGTAACTTCATTTTCACATTAATAATGGTTTTAAGTGTTAATAGACTGTTTCATGGCATAGTAGTGGTGTGTGGTAGCAAGCGGTGTAGTACACCTGTCAAGGAGCTAGACCATGTGTGTTTCTAATTATTTTTTACCGCATCTTGTCCAGAAAATCCTTTTTGGCCTTGTAGCACTGTCTGCTACTCAGCAGAGAAGCCCACCAGTGAACCAAGCTATGCCGCCTGTTTAAGTAAGAACTGCGTGCTACTCAGCATAGGAGCCCAGCTGTTAAGCTGTGGTTTGGACACTTAATTTTTTCATTTTATCTGGAATACCCGTTAGGCTTAATTCCAGAATTCCAGTTGACCTGCACTTACTGGGAAATCCTCGTTCGCGGGGAAGAATTGTAATCCCAGATCCCCATCACTAACGGGGTTCAGCGGGATATCTGCACCTGTAAGCGACATACGCTGGACCTTTCAGTGTAGCGCGCATACAGCCCCAGACATGTAAGGGCATGACAGACCTGTTATTAATCGATCTCGCGTGCCAGAGCCTCTAGTAAGCTTGACGCGTACCGCGGGGGCATGCCGGAGTCTCATTCGTTAACGGAATTAAGCTGACAAATCGCTAGCACAACTAAAAATGGACATCCACCACCACCCACAGAATCAACAAAGCTTGCAATCTGTCAATCTTTTCTGTAGCTGGCATGGTTGAGGTTTCCCGGGTGGAGTCGAATTAAGCCGCAGGCTCCACTCCTGGTGGTGCCCTTCTGGACATTCCTTTAAGGTTCACCTTTGCAACCATACTGCCCCCGGAAACCAAACACTTTGCGTTCATGGACGCTGTTCGGAGGTTCGTGGGAATAACGCTGCCCGATCAGCAGTTGGCCTAATTTATGGTGGGAAGTCCGACGGTATATGACCGTCTTCGATTTCAGATTTTTACTGTTTTTTGGTATTTTACATTTTTATTCCAGCCTTTCTTGACTTCATAAGGACATGACATGCCTATATCTGTGTCTCCTCCTCCTCCTTTTACTCCTCCACCTCTTTTCTATATGTAGTTGCCGTTTTCCATATGTTATTTTTGTATTCTGAGCATTTTGTCTGCTTTGGGACACCTTTTAAGGTGTTTTGTAATTGTTTTCTATGTGTTTGTATGTGTTTGTGTTTGCCTGCCATTGTTTTCAATGGTGTTCGACGTTGTTCGTCGAACGTTCGACAAACATTCGACGAACTTGCCTTGTGTTCGACGAACCAAAAGGAACTGGAACACTAGCAGGGTGGCTCAACACTACTCCTGAATATATAGACGTACATTTTTAATGTTTAAACTATGCTATATATACCTGGTATCTGGTGATACTGTACCCTTTCTGCCAGGAAGTCCTCCTCCACCCACCACTCTAAGTGTATCATTGACACCTGGAACATTGTCCCACATGTGTGATTATTTCTTGCGGATCTTCTTGTTATATTGTGGTGTGTTCCATCCTGAGCGTGTGACAGTCTGTGGGTTACTCCTGCAATTTAGATGTACATTTAAAAATTACCCCAACACTAGTGTATACAGCTCTACGCTTGTGATGCATTACCCATTTACTGCTTTTTATATTCTGGTCTAATCCAAACTGACCAAGTGAGAGTTATTTTCTGACTGGAAATAAATACTGAGATTGACAACAATGACCCCTACACTGTGTACAGCTGTACTCTTCAGATCCATTACCATTTTACGGCTTTTTATATTGTGTTGTAATCCATACTGAGCCAGAGAGTGTCTGTGTCTGCCTCCTGAAATATCTACGGAGATTTAGAATGTTTAAACTATACTATATATACCTGCTATCTGATGATACTGTACACTTTTTCTACTTTTTATATTCTTGTCTAATCCATACTGAGCCTGTGAGCATCTCTGTGTGACTGATGGTATATATAGGGAGATTGACAATCATCCTTTGACTGCATAGAGCTGTACGCTTCTGATACAGTACCATATATCTGATGTTATTTTGGGTTCATGTTCTGCAACATTTTGAAGTTTGGTGGAAGAGGCCGCGGACGTGGGGGGCCAGCTGGTGCTGATGGTGGTGGTGCATCTGCTGGTAGTGGCAAAAGCACAATAGCAGCTAAGGCAGGAGGTGTTGAGCCTGCATCATGGTCTGGCTCCAGAACGCCTGGAAGGCTACCTTTTCTGGGAGTAGATTAACCGCTTTTAAAGTCGGAGCATCAGGAACCGGTTTTGGCTTACATTGCAGAAACAGACTCCAGCAAATGTGCCCTCCTCTTCTGAAGTTTCAAAAAATGCAAGCACTGAGTCGTCAAGTGCTGGTTCCTGGTCAGGAAGAACCCCGTTCCTTGTGTCCTTTACCCCCACCAAAAGTGAATTATGCAGCAGGCCACACTTCACATTAGTCCATGTAGCTCTTTCTATTATACCATGCCTGGGTTATCAAGTCAAATCGTGAATTCCCCAGTCCAAGATGAATCTGACATGGAGTGTGGTTGGCCAGCCAGGTCAATGGGGTTAATCGGTACCGGGCCGGTGTCTCAGAGGGATGTGTCACGTTGGTGGTGATGACCCGTTCCGTGGCCCTGGGCGTCCATGCAAAGGGGTGAATAACATTTATAGGTGAATGATACGTGACACCACCTGTGATTTCTGATCAGATTCCCCTTCCCGCATACTATACCACCTTACACAGTGACAAAGAGGAAGGTGCAGATGAAAGTGCAGGTTCCTTGAGCAGGTGGGGGGGGCATACTCATGGGTGACGGCACTGGCACAGGGCCCCTCATAGTACGCAAAAGTGTCTCTGCCGGCGGGGCCCATCCCCACCCGCCGTCAGACACACCGCCGTACTATGAGGGGCCCTGTGCCAGTGCCGTCACCAACGAGTGGGCCCACCCTACTTGCTCAGGATCACAGAACTTGCAAAGTTGAAATACTTACCTCTCCCTGCTCCACCGCTGTGACGTCTTCCGTGTTTCCTGACAGTCACATTCCGGTCACAGAGCGCGATGACATCACGTCTGTACGCCCTCTGCCTAAACAGTCCAAGTGCCGTGAGATGGAAGATGGGGACGACGAGGAGTCCAGACTAGTACAGGGATTCCCTAGCAAGGAGACTTATTTAATTGTTTTCAATGTTGGGACAGCTATTTTGGGGGAGCACTATACTCTGGAGAATGATATATGAGGCCCACCATACACTGGAGCATTCCAAAGGTGGACATCAGACACTGGAGCAGTAATTACAGGGCCCATTATGCACTGGAGCATTAGAAATGGGGCCCATTATATATGGAGCATTATTTGGGCCCATAACACAGTGGAGCTTCATCCATGGGGACCAACATATCCTGTAGCATTATGTGGAGCTCATCATATACTGTTTCAAACATTATATGGGACCAATGATTCTGTATGGAGAAATATATGGATCCTAAGAAGGTCCGTATATATATATCGCCCTTCCTAATATAATAGATATCCCAAAAAAATGGAAGAATACGGCGCATCACACGACAAATAAATGCAAATAGATTTTATTGATGCCCCTATGGCATAAAAACAGGAGAAGAGACAGACAGGTGTGAACACCACACCAGTGATGCATCAATCCATAAAAGGTAACATGATAGAAAATTGGTACACAATGTAGCACATCAACAATAATGACACATACGCGCATGTGCGCTAAAAAACGCTACAAAGCAAGCAAAGAGGATAAAGTGCTATGTGCATATCTATGGTTAAGTAAACCTGTGCTGAATGGAGTATTGGAATGATCATGAGCCTAATAATAAAGCTGAGTAGACATAGTTTTATAATACACCATGTGGAAATGTGTATATAGGCGTATATAAAAAATGCTGCCTACTATATCAGTGCCTATAATTCAACCAAACTATATCACTCAGAGGGTATCCAAGAATTCCAAATAGAGTTTATAATAATAACCCTGAGGTTAGCACATGAAAAATAACAGCCTGGAAAAATAGCACAATATCCGCAAAACATGCAAACGCCAGACAAATGTAAACAGTTATCAGCAAAGTGCTGGATGCATACCTTTCACCCCCAGGTATGCATCCAGCACTATTATAAAACTAGGCTCATGATCATTCCATACTCCATTCACTTTATCCTCTTTGCTTGCTTTGTAGCGTTTTTTAGCGCACATGCGCGTATGTGTCATTATTGTTGATGTGCTACATTGTGTACCAATTTTCTATCGTGTTACCTTTTATGGATTGATGCATCAATGGTGTGGTGTTCACACCTGTCTGTTTCTCCTCCTGTTTTTATGCCATAGGGGCATCAATAAAATCTATTTGCATTTATTTGTCGTGTGATGCGCCGTATTCTTCCATTTTTTTGGGATATCTATGGAGAAATATATGGGCCTCATTACTCTGTATAGCGCACTATGCGTTGGCCATAATACTGTATGGAGTAATATACTGTCCGTTTTTGGAGCTATTGGAGAATTTAAAATGGATATCAGTCATGAGATGTAAGAAGTGAAGTATTTTTCATTGTAATATACCGCTATTTCTCTGCCGTATCAGAGGATCATGAATTGTGGCATGTGTTAAAGGAGCCCATTGACACTGTTTGGCCCTGGGAGCACGAAAATCTGGAGCCAGCCCTACCCCCCCACAACTTTAGCCAAATAACCCCCAGTTTTCAATGCCTAACTATTATTATAAAGTAAATTAAGGTTGACAAGCTTAAGTAATAAGAATTGATGTTTTTGGCATTAAAATGGGCACTGTAGGTGTGTTTCCTGTACTCCACTCCCTGCCGACCTTGGTTCCCCATTGACTTGCATTGGGTTTCGTGTTTCAGTCGGCCTTCGACTTTTCACGATAATCGGCCAATTTCGTTCGACCCGACTTTTGAGAAAGTCGGGTTTCATGAAACCCGACTCAACCCGAAAAAAGGCAAAGTCGCTCATCTCTAGTGCTCATGCGTGAGATATTGTGTTTGGGTTTTCATTTAAATGAAGTTGTAAGAAAATGGTGTAGGGATTGTTTAAAAATTATGTCATGACATCCCTAGTCTAAAGACAGGTGTAAAGAGAAAAAAATAGTTTATGACAAAGCTAAAGATAAAAGGACAAGGTCTGTATCCAGATCTTTCAGCAATTGGTTGCAATCTTTCTGTACTCTTGAGGTTGTAATATGTGAGAAACAAATACATTTGTGCATGGATTTGTTTCATCATGTAAATAGCAAATACAGGGTTGTACAGGGTTAAGGAACATTACTGGCCTCACAATGTTCAACTATTAAGAAAATTTTCGTCAAGTAATGGCCGTTCATCTGAGAATGAATTAGCTTCTAAAGATATTAGACTTTAAAGTCTAATGTGGATCACAGAGATCTGGATGAAATAAAAATGCTTTGTGTGGCGCAAGGCAATTTGTGTTTGTCTTTCTTGCAATTAAAATTAGTGTTAATAGTTAGGCAGTGGCTCTGATATTCCCCACCCAAATAAAGTATTGGTCCCACATGTGCTTCTTGACGCCATTCATTGATTATGGGACTGCCAGAGATAGTTGAGTTCATCATTTGGTTTTCTCCAGCAGTTCTACACGAAATCAATGGATCAGCGGATGGCTAGCACTCCATTCCGATGGGGTATTTCCTGTGAATAGGTAATAATTTACAATCTTGGGATTAAACATTTAATAGGTTACATATCTTGGAATAAATTGTTGTTATTATCTGTCAGAGTATGGCTTGTCTCTTCCCATCTTTCAGTGTGTATTTACTGCATCCAGAACGTTCTGCATAGCTCAATGCTGTCTTGAATTATGATTTTGCATGAGTGAAAATGTCATTTGATTTCCAGAATCTCAAAGAGCCTTCTGTTTGTCAGCAGTACTCTGTGTGAATTATCTAAAAGCCCTACATAACATCTGTACTTCTCATGAGCACTCGATTTTTATGCAAAAGAAATACCATTCACATCACAACAGTGACATTAATTTTTATTGAATGTTAAATGCTGGATAAGAACCAAGTGACAGACACAAAACACCATAATAAATATGCTACTGTGTATTACAGTGTAGCTCACATTGAAGCATCAATAATATTTTAAAAGTATTTCTTCATTCATGTCTTATTGTTTATTTGTTGCCTAAGTGCTAAGCTAAATAACTTTCTAAATAACCTTCAATAAACATTTCCTACCATTGTGCTCCTGTTAAGCCTGTGCAACTCGTATAAATGGCTGACTGTCCATTGCTTCTGCCACAGATCTGACATAAGACTACTTCTTAGTGGTGATATTATTAGCTCTGTGCATCCTTTCTCTTTGTGGTAGAAGCTAACCGAAAGCCCAAGAGCATGGACAGCCGGGAGATATCCAAACAGGAAATATAATAAAATATATCTTTATTGAATAAATTTGAAAATTTGACAAAAAAGTGGTATAGTATAAAATGTTTGCATACCAAGATACATAGTCTGTTACCATAAAGCAAATTATAAGCAAAATTATTACAAGTGGTGGATTACAGATATCAGTGACATAATCATATAAAGTGAATTCATAAAAGTACATAAAAATATGTGGAAACTAGCACCAATAAAGTAGTTATAAAATCAAAAGAAGTGCCTCAAATTTTTAGGCATCAGGTTTCTGCGTCTGCTCTGCAGGAATCCAGAGCCTCACATTCCATGGTCTCCTGCAGTCTATCTACTGCAGAGAAGATTGCGTATCGACTAAATACCCTGTGTTTGTTGTCATCTTTTTACCAGCACTTGCTGATTATTGTCATATTTTTTACTGCAGGGTATTTTTGCACATTTGTTATTCTGTGCTTTCTTTTTGTGTTTCAGTCAGTGGGTGGTGTGAACACTGTTCTACCGACTTGTTCACATTTGTGCATGTCACATGTGTTTTTAATCCATTTTTTTCCTTGCTTTTGCATGGTTTGAGAGACCCCACCTCTCTTGTGTGACATGCACATAAAGAGCCGTCTTACACCACGTGCCCACACTAGGAAGCGACTGTCTTAATCCTGTTCATTTAGACACTGAGCATATGTTCAGGTTTTAAATACATTAGATAGGGACTGCTCCATTAAGGGTTACCTTGACGAGGTGGAGTGGCTTGGTATACACTTTTTTGCAAAAAAACGTATAGACTAAATACCCTGTATTTGTTGTCATCTTTTTACCAGCACTTGCTGATTACTGTCATATTTTTTACTGCAGGGTATTTTTGCACATTTGCTATTCTGTGCTGTCTTTTCGTGTTTCAGAGATTACTTTGCATCAGACCGCTCCAGAGACTAAGTTCCTCTATGCTTCTTCTGTGCTCCTACTGGGCATAATCACGAGACGATCTCCCATTGTCATGGAGTCATGTGCCCAGGTCCTGCTCCAGATCTCATTGGTCCATCTCGGAAATCTGGAAGGTCCCGCACAGCTATAAAAAGTGCGCATGACCGTTCGGCCATGCACTAGTATAGACTATACTGATATACAATCAGGAACATAATTCATTCTTGGATGTGGATTTGTTAGGAATTGACAATGAAGTTATAATAACTAAAACTTATAAAAAACCCATGAGTGGCAATACAATTTTGCATGCCTCAAGCAATCACCCCAAACATACTATAAAGGCAATTCCTGTATAGGGAGTACATTAGACACAAAAGAAACTGCAGTAACAAAGAAAATATGAAATCTGAATTTGAAACTGTGACCAAAAAAGTAAAAAATCGCAAGTATCTTGACTGGATATTAACTAGAGCACAGAATATAGCTAACAATAAAACGCGTGAAAATCTGGTTAAACCCACCATTGTGACCAGGAAAAATAATTAAAACAATTCACTGTATGTATCTTTGCAATATAGCTCACAATTTGGCTACATTAAAAATATTATCAATACATTTTTATCTATTTTGTATGAAGACTAAACTTTAGCTACAATATTAAAAAATGAAGTACCGTATATACTCGAATATAAGCCGAGATTTTCAGCCCGTTTTTTGGGGCTGAAAGTCCCCCTCTCGGCTTATATTCGAGTCATATACACCGGGGGGTCAGAGGGGGAGGGGGGGCGGGGGTGTCAGGTCATACTTACCCGTCCTGACGCTGTGTCTTGAGCCCCCAGCTTCTCCCCGTGCTCTCTTCCTGCCTTCAGCGGTCACGTGGTGCCGCTCATTAAAACTCATGAATATGCGCATATTAATGAGCGGCACCATGTGACCGCTGAAGGCAGGAAGAGAGCACGGGGAGAAGCTGGGGGCTCAAGACACAGCGTCAGGACGGGTAAGTATAGCGATACTCACCTGTCCTGCGTCCATGGCTGCTTGCTGCTGTCTGTCATCGGTCACTGACTTCAGACAGCAGAGGGCGCGGTGACGTGGTTAGTGCGCGCCGCGCCCCCTGCAGTCTGAACGTCACTGACCGATGACGTGGCAGATAGCGGTGAGCAGCCATGGACGCAGGACAGGTGAGAATCTGACACCCAGCGACGGAGAGGTGAGTATGTCATTTTTTTATTTTTACATGCAGCAGCAGCGGCAGCACATGGGGGAATAATCTTAGGAGCTTCTAATGGGGGCAGCACATGGGGGAACAATATGGAGCTTCTAATGGGGGCAGTATATGGGGGAACAATATGGAGCTTCTAATGGGGGCAGCACATGGGGGAACAATATGGAGCTTCTAATGGGGGCAGCACATGGGGGAACAATATGGAGCTTCTAATGGGGGCAGCACATGGGGGAACAATATGGAGCTTCTAATGGGGGCAGCATATGGGGGAACAATATGGAGCTTCTAATGGGGGCAGCATATGGGGGAACAATATGGAGCTTCTAATGGGGGCAGTATATGGGGGAACAATATGGAGCTTCTAATGGGGGCAGTATATGGGGTAACAATATGGAGCTTCTAATGGAGGCAGTGTATGGGGGAACAATATGGAGCTTCTAATGGGGGCAGCACATGGGGGAACAATATGGAGCTTCTAATGGGGGCAGCACATGGGGGAACAATATGGAGCTTCTAATGGGGGCAGTATATGGGGGAACAATATGGAGCTTCTAATGGGGGCAGTATATGGGGGAACAATATGGAGCTTCTAATGGGGGCAGCATATGGGGGAACAATATGGAGCTTCTAATGGGGGCAGTATATGGGGGAACAATATGGAGCTTCTAATGGGGGTAGTATATGGGGGAATAATCTATGGAGCTTCTTATGGGGGCAGTATATGGGGGAATAATCTATGGAGCTTCTTATGGGGGCAGCATATGGGGAATAATCTATGGAGCATTTCCCACCCTAGACTTATACTTGAGTCAATAAGTTTTCCCAGTTTTTTGTGGCAAAATTAGGGAGGTCGGCTTATACTCGGGTCGGCTTATACTCGAGTATATACGGTAAATATAGTGGCAAGGCATGCTAAAACTATAGGCAATGTAATTTCTCCAAGTGCATTTAATTCCAGAAAAAAATCGGGTTCATGGTTAGAAACTAAAGGATTTTACAAATGCGGTAGCCATAACTGCAGGACCTATGCACATGCATTAGTGACAAAAATCTTTAATAATCAAGGTAACACACAACAGTTTAAAAATAAAAAGTATATAATTTGCAATTCTGTGAATCTGGTATATAAAATAAAGTGTGTTAAGAGCTGTCAGATCTTGATACCACACACCCCAAGGCCCATTTCAGAAGCAATTTACTTTGTCAGGGGGAAGCAGGTTCCTGATGATGGAACTTGCTTCCGAAACGCACGTTGGGGTGCGTGGTATCTCAATTTGTCGGCTCTTAAAGGTACATGTCCCCCTTTTCATTTTCAGGCATTTTAGCACTATGCAGTTTTAGGATGTTGTCTTAAAGGAGTAATGTTTGCTCTGACACTGGTGCACTTTAGTTTTTGCCCCTATTCATGGCCCTTCTTTTGATCACACAATTTTTTATATATACTGATATGGTCTTAATTTGATGGATTTTCTGGGCATCCATATAATAGCTCGACACTCGTGCACTTTATTTTTTATTATTTTTTGCTCTTATTTGAGGCAATTCTTTTGATTTTATAACTTTATTGGTGCTAATTTCCACATATTTTTATGTACTTTTATGAATTCACTTTATAGGATTATGAAACTGATATCTGTAATCCGCCACTTGTAATAATTTTGCTTATAATTTGTTTTATGGTAACAGACTATGTATCTTGATATGCGCACATTTTATATTATCCCACGTCTTTCTCAAATTTTCAAATTTATTCAATAAAGATATATTTTATTATATTTCCTGCTTGGATATCTCCTGACTGTCCATGCTCTTAGGTTTTCAGTTAGCTTCTTTCCTTTAGTGGTCTCCACTTTCTTTACAGAGCACTGCGGTTATTTTATAGCTATATAAATATTTCCAACTTTTAGCTTTATAAATATAAGTGTAAGTCTGTTGGTGTTATTGTTGTGTCTCTTTGTGGAAGAGAATAGAAATAGCAACACACTCTTTGGGACCTATAGTTTGCAGAAAGCTGCAATGTAGAAAGAAGTGAGAAGTCATGGAAGAATTTGCAGGGGAAGAAGCTCCTACGAGTGGTGCCCATATTTTGGTGTATACTGTATGTTTTGGTGTCAATAAAAATTGATTATTAGACACTGAAATGTTCTATTCAACTTTAGTTGTCTGTTGACAGGCCTGGATCAGAAGGAGAGAACTCCTCACTGCCTGGACTTCTAACAACCCCCTTACTGCCAGGTGGATTCTATACAATATTTATGTGTGTCTCTATTAAATTTGATACAATTAGAGAATAGGATGGTTGGCCCAGTGTTAGGTGTCGGGTTCCTGTAGCTGCACAGCAGGATTCCCGAGCCTTGCCTTCGGTGGTCTCCCATTCCTCTTCGGCCACAGAGGAGGCTGCTCAGCAGACTCGTCGATCCTGGCGCTCTGCTCAGACTAGCACTATGGGTTTGGTTGCGGCTGCCACCTATGGTCGAGCTATAGCAACGCATGCTGGCCAGCAGCGAGCTACTCCAGGGACTAGGTCCTCTGAGCATGCCCGTGGGACGATCTATTAGAGATCGGAGGTCACATGTTCAGGTCCTTCTCCAGCTTGGATTGGACCATCAGGAAGGTCCCGGAAGGACGCTGCTATAAAAGGGTCACATGGCCATGTCAGACTATGTGGAGTGAGTGTAGTATGCATGTATGAATGTCTCTGGTGAATGACTCATTAAGAAACCCCTACCCTTGGTACGCATGTGTTGTGCAGCCTAGCCTGTTAAGCGCCCAGGCTTAGGTGTAGGTAGAGGCAGAGTCTGAGACTGGCATCAGTGTCCACTGGTGGCTCTGCATGTCACGGTGCACTTGCTCGACACTGCACCATGGTCAGCGTCTATAGTGGCATCCGCAGGTGCGATGCCGTGCCCTTAGAAGAAGGTCTAGAGGGACCCTGACCCCGTGTCCTTGGGGCAGAGTTCTGTGACCGCATTCTGTGCGCTCTGTTGCCGAGCTCTGTGAGCTTAAACAGGCTCCGGCATTTATGTTCTGCGGTAGTGCGGCTCTGTGAGGTAACAGAGTTCGCCCTGTGCACACCGGATGACGTTAACCTGCGCATTCTTCCTTTATACCACCATATAGTGTCCGCCATTACCGAGCAGCAGTTATCATCTCTGCACGGTGGACTCCTGGCTGCGAACGCACCGCATACCTTCTTTATTATTTGGTGTGTTCTGCCAGCCCGTAACACCCAGACACTCATACTGAGGTGGAAAAACCTTTAAAAATTGTAAAAGGGTTCCTAAATTTATACTACAAAAGTTTTCTAGGGGTCCAGCATATATTAGTAATTATACATCTTCACAAAATAATAAAACTACAGATGACGATGACGATTTGATCAATTAGTCACAATTGCAGCAAAATAGTTAGCCTTAATCGACCAGAGGCCAAAAAAAAGAATTAGCCATACAAATATAAAGTCTATTTGTGTATAGTGAGTTTAAAATACAGACTGCAATAAACATGGGCAATATATAGCTCAACCCAGCTACATGGGTAATCTCCAAATTTAGAGGTATGGGAACCTTCAGTACCAGGTAAAATCCAATGGCTGAATATACTACAGTAATAGCTAAAAGTTTTGCCACTGACACAAATTTTGGTTTTCACAAAATTTGCTGCCTCAGTGTATTCAGTCAGATGTATCTATGGTACTGAAGTAGCATTTCATACATTTCATACAGATGACAGACAGCAAGCAGAGGTTATACCATTGAAAAAATGTTGCAGCATAATAATCAGCAGATGACAGACTGCAGTCAGAGGTTATACCATTGAAAATATGTTGCAGGATGATAAGCAACAGATGCCAGACAGCAAGCAGAGATTATATCAATGAAAAACTGTTGCAGGATGATAAGCAGCAGATGACAGTCAGCAAGCAGAGGTTATACCTGTGTGAAGAGAGGAGATGGATGTTAATTCCTGGCCGTTAAAATAACTGCAGCTTCTGAATACTTAGCTGCAGTGATACTTTGCTGCAGGGTGACTTGTACCAGACCCCACATGTGTGCACCCCTTAGAATGCTTTAACATTTTTGACAAATACATCACGTTTATGCACAGATTCAATATTTATGTTAACCCTTTTTTTCAAGACTTCTGAAACTTGCGCTTGGTTATTGGACAGCAGTTTTTGGGCCAAATCTTCAGTGAATGCAACCCATTCTTATCTTGTCAGTGCTTGGAATTTATCACAATTTCTGTTTTTTTGTTCATCCACCTGCTTTTTGAAGATTGGCCATAGGTTCTCAATGAGATTTAGATCTAGAGAGTTTTGTGGCTATAGACCCAAAATGTCAAAGCTTTGTTCAGAGATACTTAGTTATTACTTTTGTCTTGTGACATTGTTCTCCATTACGCTGGATAAAACATTGTTCATCACAAAACTGCTCCTGGATGATTAGGAGAAGTTGCTCTTGGAGGGTGTTTAGATACTCTTTATTCATGGTAGTGTTGTTAGACAAAATTGTGAATGAGCCCCCTTCCTTGGATATAAAGCAAGCTCACACATAAATATTCTTAGGATGCTTTACTTTTGGCATGACACAGGACTCGTGGCAGAGTTCTTTTTTTTTTTTCAGTCTGTTGGGGCCTTCATCAGAGAAAATAACTTTGCAGGAAGGAGAGGGATTAGACTACAGAGGATTGGGGTAAAATTGTTTTTTTGTGAACAAGTCATTCTCAGACTGTTCAGCACATCTAGAAGAATGATTTCAAGGAGTTCCATGTCAGAAAGCTGGTGAAACTGCCATGATCAATTGGGTCTGAAGTCTTTGGAGGAAAGCAGTACTTAGCTGAGCACTTCTGCTACCTTAATTTAATAGCTGGTAAACTTACAGATCAAAAACTTCCATTTTCAAAATAGGCATTTTCACTTTAAAACAATGCACTTAAAGTGGCAAAAACAATACAATTAGCAATAGGTTTTTAACATTTCCAGTGCTACTCGAGAATACATCTTTGGGTTCACTCACATGAGCATATAAAACAGCCGAGTGCTATCCCATGCTTTATCGGATAGCACTCTGCCCAATGTTATACTATGGGGCAATGCAGATCTGTGATTTTTTTATTCATGCAGATTCTGCATTCAAAAATATTTGCAGCATGCTACAAATGGCTCCCTAGATCAGATGACATGCAACTATGCAAGTTTATGGGTGCGTGTAAAACATCAAACTGCACTTGGATGACATTTGAGTGCAGTCTGATTTATGCAGATGCAGACAAGGGAGAAGATGGAGAAATTAAATTCTTCTTTTTCTCCTCACCTGTGCTGCGGGTTCTATCATGCGAGAGACTTGGATCACACTAAGGTGACACTAGGATTAGGGTATGTGCACACGTTGCAGATTTGCCTGCAGAATTTTCTGTGTGGAATCTGCATCTCTTGGCAGAAAATGTAGGTAAAAATCCACGTTTGTTTTTGCAGATTTTGTGCGCTTATTGTGCGGATTTAGTGCAGATTTGTTGTGGATTGGCATGCGTTTTTACCCCTGCAGATTTAATTAATTCAATGGGTGTAACACGCATGCAGATCCGCAAAAAGAATTGACATGCTGCAGAAAATAAACCGCTGTGGATTCCGTGCGAAATTTTCCGCAGCATGCGCACAGCATTTTTTTTTCTTATTCAATAACATTGGTTGGTTACACACTTGCGGATCTGCAGTGAATCCGCGCGGAAAATCCGCTACAGATCCGCAGCAAATCTGCAACGTGTGCACATACCCTTAACTCTGACATAGTTTGAGCCAAGTTCCATTAGCATAATCGTCCTTATTCTCTCACATGGGAGAACATAAGCCGTCTGACCCCGGCCTTTGTCAGTCTCTTTATGCTTTTGTTGATTTCTAAAAAGATTTGGTCTCTGGCGTAATTCTGATAGCAATAAATGCTATGTGCGTCACACACCAAGAGCAAGATGGCGTTGCTCCACAGCCCAGGCTATGAAAGTCGTTTATAATGTTCCATTTATGGAAAAAGCCAGGAGGGAAATGCCAAGTGCTTCATGGTTATCAAAATTTTCTTTTAATTTTATGATAGTTGTTTACATTGCTTGGAAAATTAAGTTATTATAAAAGTAGGAAAATAAAACTGATTGGAATTTTCCTGGTCATATACATTTACAGCAGAATATTTTGCTAAAGTACAATTTATAACAATTTTTCATTTCATCACTTTTCGAGACATTTTATTTAAAATTATTGCAATCTTTTTTGACAGTATAATTTGCTCTGTGCATCTTCAAAAAGGTCAGCAAAACTCAGCATCAAATTACAGTAATGTAGATTTTCACATACAATTTGCCGCACACTTATCACGTACTGCTCAATGTACTGTGCTAGTGCCTAATGTCCTTATGGACATCCTGCTATTTATGTGCTGCTCTGAAAATGTGTGCAAGTCTATGTTCCATGAAGTGTATTTACTGAGTAGGCGATTATACTTAAAGCTGTTAATTACCGATTTTTCATTTGAGTGAATTTGTCCAAATAAAGGTAATGACTCGCCCTTCATATGCCTACCAATAACACTACATCAATAATGAATACATTTATAGCAGAGCTGAATCTGTGCAACTAAGCCATATCTTCTCATATTAAAAGTTAATAGTGATGAGCGAGCGTGCTTGGCACTACTCGTTACTCACTCGAGCATCAGTGTGCTCTGGATGATTGTTACTCGGTGAGTATTTTTGTAATGTTGAGCAGGAGCCCCGCATCTTTGGAACATTTTAAACAGCCATTGGACAAGTGGGGATTGCCTGACAGTCACGGTAATGCTGTAGCCATCTTGGTCGTGGCATACTGTGATTGGCTGGCCACATAGCATCATCAGGTCTATATAAGGCCAGTGACACTATGCTTGTCACACTCTATGGAGACATCCAGAGCAGGGAGAGATGCTGATGAAAGAGGGACAGATTTGTAATTGCTAGTTAGCCAGTAATTCAAACACATTTACATTTCTTTGAACTACAACAACAGCCCTTCTTAGGGTTAATGATAATCAATATTAATACTGCTATTAGCACCTAGAGAGAGATTGTGCTGCAGGGATTGTGTAGGACAGGATAAGGTGAATTGCAAGACCTTTATGGTGGTCATGGAGCTGTATGGTGGAACAATGGTTACTGAAGGTTGTAGGCTTGTCGGAAGAGGGGGTTCTTCAGGTTTCTTTTGAAGGTTTCAATGGTAGGTGACAGTGTCATTTGTTGGGGTAGAGAGTCCCAGAGTAGAGGGGATGCATGGGAGAAATCTGGTACGCAATTGTGGGAAGAGGAGATAAGAGGGGAGTAGAGAAGGAAATCTTGTGAGGATTGGAGGGTCATGCAGGTAAGTACCAGGAGACTAGGTTGCAGATGTATGGAGACAACAGGTTGTGGATGGCTTGGTATGTCATGGTTAGGGTTTTGAACTGGATTCTCTGGGTAATGGGGAGTCAGTGAAGGGATTGACAGAGAGGAGAGGCTGGGAAATAGTGGGAGACAGGTGGATTAGTCAGACAGCAGAGTTTAGGATAGATTGGAATGGTGAAAGACTGTTAGAAGGGAGGCCACAAAGCAGGAGGTTGCAATAGTTGAGGTGATGAGATGAGTGCACGGACTAGAGAATTTGCAGATTCTTGATTAAGGAATGTACAGATCCAGGAGATATTTTTGAGTTGTAGTCGTCAGGAAGTGGAAAGGGCATGGATATGTGTTTTTAAGGAGATATCAGAGTCCAGGGTTCCCCCGAGGCAGCAAGCTTGCGGGATACCCTCATCTACACCATGTAGATGAGGGCAGGAAAGAGCATGTGCTCCAGTGGATGGCAAGCGCTGCATCAACTGGCCTCTCCTCCTCTTCTTCCACCTTAACAACACAACACAGTACAGTCCTCAGGGATGGCAACCCAATTACCCTTGTTTCCCTCCACATCACAACTCTCCAACCACCCAACTGACTGTGGGGAACCACAGCTGGGCGAGTCTGCAAAGCTGTTCACACATTCTATTCCTTGGGCATCAGACATCTGCCCCAAAGATTCACAGACTCAAGAGGAAGAAAGCATCTGCACTGATGCCCCCATTTATTTTTACTTGGATTTGGGGCCGGACGAAGTAGGGTCTGAGCAGAATCCAAACTCTTGTCACTAGACATTAACATTTCGGGCTAGAGGTGATCCTGATGAGACTCAGATAGCTGAGGCTCAAGCAGATTGTACTGTGTTGTCAGGGCAGGAAGTGGAGAAGGGTGACTCTCAGGGCAAGGAGTAGGAGAACAAAGGGGATGATGATGAGCTTGTATATCCCACTAGGTGTGAACCCAGTGGCATGCAGCTGAGTAGTTCAGCAAAAGGGAAGGAGGAGGAAGACGAGAAGGTTATGTTGCAGCTTCCCGCACAGACACAGAGTGATGCAACCATGACTGACAAGCGCTGCATCCTCAGCCACAACTCTGGCCATGGCCAGCATTGGTCGTGGGCCTGCCTTTTTTGAGACAGAAAAGAATGACCCAACTAACGTTATCTGTCAACTTTGTAAAAAAAGACTCAGAATAGGCAAATATTCCAATAATTTGACTGCTACATGCATGAACCGGCACATACGCGATCAACATGTGTTAGTCTGGGAATCTCACTGCACTAAAATGTGGCCTTGCGGGCCTTGCCAATCACTGGCTGTCAAATAAACTGCATCTACTGCTTCTTCCTCCTCCGTCACCATAGCAGGTGTTCTGACAAAGGTATCCGGCTGCAGAAACTCCATTTGTTTACCCACTACAGTCAGTGGGAGTAAAAGTCAGTCAGCTGTTACAGAAGTGGAGATGCCTGCTGTTTTTGACCATTTTCAGACACCGAGTACATTTCATCTTTCTCAATCCATAATAACATTTCTCACTGCACCTCATTCACAGTTCAGCAGTTTGTCGTGTTCACCCTACTCCACCCTCTCTCAGCACAACAGCCAGCCCCTGATCCCACAGTTGTGTTCAAGTAAAAGATTGTTTCCTCCTACACGTGCCAAAGCTAAGAGCTTGAACTTCACCATGTCCAATCTGTTGGCCACGGAAATACTGCCTTTCCGCATGGTGTATACAGATGCTTTTCGAAAGCTGATGCCCATCCCAGTCCCTCAATAGCAGTTACCCAGTTGCCATTACTTCTATAAAAAAGATGTGCCTGTGTTACACCAGCATTTCACAGACAACATCACCTGTGCCTTGAAAACATCTATTTCTGCCACTGACACCTGGACGAGCAATCATGGCCAGTGGCATCACATCTCAGTAACTGGGCACTCGGTGACTCTGGTGGCTGTGGGGACAGGCAGGGAAGGTCTGCTGCACAGGTATTGGAATCCCCAAGGCTTACAGGGTGCTTGGGGATGGAAAACTAAACCACTACACACCAAGGGATGGTGAACTAAACCACGAGACAAAAAGGGATGGAGAACTAAACCATTACATACAAGATGGAGAACTGAACTACTAGAAAACAGGGATTGGAGAACTAAACTACTAAACACTTAGAGTTGGAGAGCTAAACTATTACACACCAAGGAATGGTGAACTAAACCACTAGACACCAAGGTGTCACTAGACACCAAGTCTTGAAATCTCCAAGGCTTGCCGGACAAACCTCAGTATGTAACACTTCCTCCACTGCTTCTGCCTCCTCCACCTTCTATAAGGCCTCTACCTATGCCCTCAACCTTTCCGTTTGTGAGGCACATTTTCCAACAGTGCAGAGAGAATCCCCCCACCTCCGTACTGGGCAGCCAGGGCTCATCGATATCGGTAGTGTTTAAGTTAATATGCCTTGGAGATTGCAGTCACACAGCTCAAGAGTTGTGGACAGCTATCCAGTCTGAGTTGGAGTAATGGGTCTCTCCACTGAACCTGGAGGCAGGGAAGGCCATGTGCAATAACAGTGCAAACCTGGTGGTACAGCAATTTCTCTGCCACTATCCCGATCTGGATTTTTGGATTGTCACCACACAGGCAGGTGCCATGGGAGCGTGAATTACAGCGATCGAGTGAGGTTCATGGTAGTTAAGGTGCAGGACCTGAGGAACAAATGGAGGAGGATGAGGAGGAACAGGTGATGAGCGTGCAACAGCCAGGAGATGAAGAGGATAATGATTTAGAAATGCTAGTCCAAGCCCTATCCCATGCCCTGTCCCATGCATGTGTAGGTGGAGGAAACAGGGAGGAATAATCCAACAGTTTTTTTTTCTTTTTTTTAAGGAAACTGATATAAAAGAACATAGAATGAACCCAAAATAAGCTTACAGTGGGTACGGAAAGTATTCAGACCATTTAAAATTTTTCACTCTTTGTTGCATTGCAGCCATTTGGTAAATTCAAAAAAGTTCATTTTTTTCTCTTCAATGTACACTCTGCACCCCATCTTGACTGAAAAAAACAGAAATGTAGAAATGTTTGCAAATTTAATAAAAAAGAAAAACTGAAATATCACATGGTCATAAATATTCAGACCCTTTACTCAGACACTCATATTTAAGACACATGCTGTCCATTTCCTTGTGATCCTTAGCCCCCCGTGGCTATGATCGCTCTGATTGGCTGATTGTACTGTTTCATCAATGACATTTGGTGAAATATTACAATCCAGCCATGGCCAATGCTGCAATAGCATCAGCCAAGGCTGGAGACCTCGATCCGACCCCCCACCGACTGAGGGGGGTGATCGTTCCCCACCACCAACTGACGGCGTTGATTGGTCGCCACTGTCAACATCTGCTCCCCTCCCCCTTCCCTCTGCTCCCCCGCCTTCCAATCCCCCCTTACCCCCCTGGTAACTCCTATGTCCCTGTGTCCATCCCGGTGTCCCTCCTGGATCCTTCATGGGCACCGCCATCTTGTAAAATGGCGGGCGCATGCGCAGTGAGCCTGCCGAATCTGCCGGCACAGATTCATTCATTCATTGCAGGTACATTTTGATCACTGTGATAAACTATCTGTTAGGAGTCAGATTTTGGCCATTGCTAGGCAGGAATCTAGACCTTCACATGCTGCAGTCTCCTGCTCTGTGTTTAATGCAAAGGAGATTGCAGAAGAGATTGCTTTACAGCAACTCTCTCCGGAGGCTAAGTCCTTCGTCCCTTCTTCTGAGCATGCTCATGGGATGAGCTCCCATTGGAGTTCAGGAGTCAGGTGCTCAGGTCCTGCTCCTGATTCCATTGGTTCAGCCCAGGGCTCTGGAGATTTCCGGAAGGTCCCGTTCACTATAAAAAGTGCGCATGGCTGTTCCGCCATGCTCTAGTATTTTCATACTTGCTGCTGTGTGTATGGTGATGGATGCTTGGACTGGTGACTGACTTATAAAGAGACCCCTTCCCTCTGATAATACGTCTGTATGAGTGTTTGTATATCGGCCAGTACAAGCGCTAGCGCCAGTGCACTTATGCTCCATCTACTTCAGCAGCTAGCGTCCTGCATCGCGCTTGCGACATAGCGGTGCTTTCTCTGCGGCTCAGTTCATGCCGCGCTGCGGTTGCAGTTCTACCGGGTGTTCGCAGCTGCGACACCATGCGCCTTACTTTACGGTAGGTCTAGAAGGAGTAGTCCTGCTGTTTAAGGCTACTCCTGTGACCTTTAATACCTGTGTCTATATCGCTAAGAGTCTGTGACCCTGAACAGACTCAGCGTTTAGTTTATGCTGTATGCCTGCAGCTCTGTGAGTATAACAGAGTTTGCGTTAGTGCACTTTGGGTGCAGTCCAACCCTGTGCACATTACCGCCATAGTGTTCTGCCTCTTCTAGCTGCGGTTTTTCCATCCACCGCAAGGGGGACCCCGTGTGGCGAAGGCACTTTATTTATTTTTATTTAGTGTCTTCCGCCACTCCTAACACTATTGCAGTGATCAAAGTAAAAAGCAAAGTAAATAAAACCCCCGTTTATCACCCCCATAGGTAGGGACAAATGATAAAATAAAGAAACATTTTTTTTTCCATTAGGGTTAGGGTTAGGGTTAGAATTAGGGTTGGAATTAGGGTTAGGGTTAGACTTAGGGTTAGGGTTGGAATTAGGGTTAGGGTTAGAATTAGGGTTAGGGTTGGAATTAGGGTTTGGGTTGGAATTATGGTTAGGGTTGGAATTAGGTTTAAGGTTGGAATTATGGTTAGGGTTGGTATTAGGGTTAAGATTAGGGTTTGGGGTGGGTTGGGTTTGGGATTACGGTTAGGCTTGTGGTTAGGGTTAGAGTGAGGATTAGGGTTAGGGGTGTGATGGGGTTAGGGTTGTGGTTAGGGTTAGGGGTGTGTTGGGGTTAGGTGTTATGAATGGGTCACCGAGGAGGATAGCAGGCAAGGCTAAGCCACAGAAAACCAGAGAGGTTGGTAACTAAGCAGATTGCAGACCCCTGATCCTGTCCACACAACTAGCAGTAGCCGTGGAGCGTACCTACAATGATCCTAGATGCCTCGGCACAGCCGGAGAGCTAACTAAGCCTAAAGCAAGAAAGGGGAAATCTAAACTGCCCCGGAGCAGACTCCAAAGGAATAGATAGCCCCCAAACATATATTGTCGGTGAGACAAGATGAAAACACAAACGCAGGCACAAAAATAGACTGAGCAAACAATGGGGCCCACACTGACTAGACAGGACAGGAAAGGAAAGACTGTTATGAACGGGTAGCCGAGGAGGAAATAAAAAACAACACAAGCTAAGCCTCAGAAAACGAAAGAGGTTGGTAACTATGCAGACTGCAGACCCCTGATCCTAACATGCAACTAGCAGCAGTCGTGGAGAGTTCCTACGGTGGTCCTAGATGCCTCGTCACAACCGGAGAAACTAAATAAGCCTAAAGCAGGAAAAGGGGAAAACTAACTACCCCAAAGGAGAGACAGCCCCCCCACATGTATTGACGGTGAAAAAAGATGAAAACACAAACAAAGGCAGGAAAATAGGCTGAGCAAACGATGGGGCCAGACTAACTAGAAAGGACAGGAAAGGAAAGACACTGTCTGCAGTCTGCCAAAAAACCCTACAAAATGTCCAACACAACTGATAGCAAAATTAACCCTGAAGTCACTAGACTTCTCCCACTATATCAGCACTCTGAAATATTCTGAGACAGAGCAAAAAAGAGGCCAATCTAACAAGGGACAAAGAAAGGCAATTTGGCAAATAAGAGTGGAAATTCAGCACAGCCCAGCCAGGCTGGCTGACCACACAAAAAACTGAAAAGACCAACAAGAGCAAGTGTGAACAATAGCAAAAAACAAACTTATCTTTAGAAGACTGGAACAGAGCTGAGTCCTAGACCTGAGAAACAGACTGAATCACCAGCAACAGGATATTGCGTCGGCTGTCTTATATCCAGTCTGATACTCCAGAGATCCAATCACTATCTTCCTCACCAGGTGGCAGATCACTACCACTCAAACCAACCTCACCACCTCCCGTCACCACCAGAGGGAGAACGGAAGGGGAACTCTCAACTGGTGGAGCAGAAAATGAGCTCATAACAAAAGACACTGTCTGCAATCACACAAAAAACCCTGCAAAAAGTCCAACATGTCTGATGCACAAAAATACTGAAGTCGCATGACTTCGCCCCCCATTATGCCTGCACTCTGGTATATTCTGAAAGCAAAGCAAAAAGAGACCAATATAAAAGGGAACAAAACAAACTGGCACATGCAGTAAAATATGGGCGGTGATTCAGAACAGCCCCAGCCGGAGCTGGCTGACCCGCACCAAACAGAGATAGACAAAACCAGATCAAATGCAAACAGAATAGCAAATGAACCACTTAGCTGAACATGCAGGGAAAGAGCAGGAGACATCAGACCTCAGCAGGAACAGGAAGAAAATCACCAGCAGGGATAGAGGGAGTCAGCTGTCTTAAATCCCAATCAGAAACCCCATATCTCCAATCGTCTTCCTCATTATCAGGTGGCAAGCCTCTGTCAATCAGATCAGCTCCACTACCTCCAGTAGCCACCAGAGGGAGCCCAGAAAGAGAACTCTCAATCTGACCAGCTCCACTATCTTCAGTAATTACCAGAAGGAAGCCAGAGAGAGAATTCACAACAGTACCCCCCCTTGAGGAGGGGTCACCGAACCGTCATCCACACCACCAGGCTGGTCAGGAAGGGCCCTGTGAAAAGCACGAACCATTCTTTCGGCATGAATGTCAGAAGCAGAGACCCAAGAATTATCCTCCTGGCCATAACCCTTCCATTTGATCAGGTACTGGAGTCTCCGTCTAGCCAAATGAGAATCCAATATTTACTCTATCTCATACTCCAAATTACCTTTAACGAATACAGTGTCAGGAGGCACTGCCATGAGAACTACTGGTTCTACAAACCTCTTCAACAAGGATTTATGGAACACGTTATGAATCTTAAATGTAGCTGGAAGAGCCAAACGGAAAGAAACGGGATTAAGGATTTCCAAAATCTTATAAGGTCCAATGAATCTTGGCTTGAATTTTGGAGACGCAACCTTCACAGGAATATTCTTTGAAGACAACCAAACCATGTCACCCACTTTAAACTGGGGACCAATAGTCCTATGCCAGTTGGAAAACCATTGGGGCTTTTTCCTGAGAGTGGGACAACTTATCCATCACTTGGTCCCAAATCTGCTGCATTCTCTCCACCTTTGAATCCACACTTAGGCAGGTCGAAGATTCCACCTGCCCTGAAGAAAATCGAGGATGAAACCCAAAGTTACAGAAAAAGGGCAACATCAAAGTGGCAGAGCTAGCCCTATTGTTTTGAGCAAATTCGGCCAAGGGCAAAAATGAGACCCAGTCATCCTGATCAGCAGATATGAAACATCTCAAATAGGATTCCAAAGTCTGGTTTGTTCTCTCAGTCTGCCCATTGGTCTGAGGATGAAATGCAGAGGAGAAAGATAACTGAATTCCCAGTTTGGAACAAAAAGCTCTCCAAAATCTGGAAACAAACTGGACTCCTCTGTCCGACACAATGTTCTCAGGAATCCCGTGCAACCGAACTACCTGTTGTAAAAACAAGGGCACCAACTCAGAAGAGGATGGCAACTTTGGGAGTGGTACAAGATGGACCATCTTAGAAAATCTATTACAGATCACCCAGATAACAGTCATTCTCTGAGAGACAGGAAGATCAGAAATAAAATCCATTGAGATATGAGTCCATGGCCTCCTGGGCACTGGCAGGGGCATCAACAATCCACTAGAACGAGAACAGGGCTTGGACCGAGAACAAGTCCCACAGGACTGCACAAAATTCCTGACATCACGAGATAAGGCAGGCCACCAAAAAGACCGACTCACCAAATCTCTGGTACCAAAAATACCTGGATGACCAGCCAACACGGAGCAATGAATTTCAGACATTACTCTTTTCCTCCACTGGTCAGGGACATACAATTTTCCCATAGGGCAACGTTCAGGTTTGTCCTCCTGAAATTCCTCCAGGGCACGTCTCAAATCGGGTGAGATGGCGGAAAGAACTACACCCTCAATTAGAATGGTAGTAGGCTCGGTCACATCAAGAGAATCCGCAAAGAACCTCCTAGAAAGGGCTTCCACCTTAACATTCTTAGTGCCCGTAAGAAAAGAGACCACAAAATTAAAACGCGTGAAAAACAAGGCCCACCTAGCCTGTCTAGGATTCAAACGTTTGGCTGATTCCAGATAAATCAAATTCCTGTGGTCGGTGAGGACCACAACTTGATGTCTAGCTCCCTCCAGCCAATGTCTCCACTACTCAAATGCTTATTTCATGGCCAACAATTTCTGATTCCCCACGTCATAGTTAGGTTCAGATGGGGAGAATTTTCAAGAAAAGAAGGCACAGGGATTCATCTTAGAAGTCACCGGATCTCTTTGGGACAAAATGGCTCCTGCACCAATCTCAGAAGCATCTACCTCCACCTGAAATGGGAGTGAGGCATCAGGTTGCCGTAGAACCAGAGCAGAAGTGAATCTCCGCTTAAGCTCCTGAAATGCCAAAACTGCCTCTGGAGACCAATTCACCACATCAGCGCCCTTTTTGGTCAAATCAGTCAGTGGTTTAACAATACCAGAAAAATTACTTATAAATTTACGGTAGAAATTAGCAAAACCCAAAAACTTCTGGAGAGCCTTCAAAGAAGTGGGCTGAACCCAATCATAAATGGCCTGTATCTTGGCCGGGTCCATTTCAATAGCCGTCGTGGACAAAATGAATCCCAAAAAATGAGATCCTCTGTACACCAAAGAGGCACTTCGATCCGTTAACATACAGAGAATTTTCCCTCAAAATCCAGAACACAGTCCGGACGTGTTCCACATGAGAATCCCAATCACTGGAAAAGATCAAAATATCATCCACATAAATGATCAGAAACTTATCCACAAAGTCCTGGAAAATATTGTTCATAAAAGACTGGAAGACAGAAGGGGCATTAATGAGCCCAAAAGGCATCACCAGGTACTCAAAATGTCTCTCCGGAGTATTAAACGCCGTCTTTCATTCATCCCCATGCTTGATGCGAATAAGATTATACACCCCCTGAGGTCAAGCTTGGTAAACCAACAGGCACTTTTAACTCTGGAAAATAAATCAGAAATCAGGAGTAACGGGTACTGATATTTAACAGTGATTTTGTTAAGGGAACCATAGTCAATACATGGCCTTAATGAACCATCTTTCTTAGCCACAAATAAAACCCCAGCACCTAAAGGTGAGGAGGATGGTCTAATGTGACCCTTCTCCAACGACTCCTTGATATAAGATCGCTTAGCATCATGTTCAGGTACCGATAAGTTGAAAAGCCGACCCTTGGGAAATTTACACTCGGGCATTAACTCCATTGCTCATAACTCCTATGAGGAGGCAAAGATGCAGACTTACTCTCACTGAATACATCAGAAAAATCAGCCAAATAGTCAGGAATATCATGAGACTGGGGAGAGGTGGAGAAAACAGGAGTGTCACGAAGAACACATTGACAACCCCAACTCACCAGACACAGATTTCCAATCTAAAACAGGATTATGAGTTTGCAACCAAGGGAAACCCAGAACAATAGTATCATGCAAATTGTGCAAAACCAAAAATTTACAATTTTCTTGGTGGTCCGGGGCGACCCGCATTATCACCTGGGTTCAAAACTGGGGTTTATTCTCCGCCAAGGGAGTAGCATCAATACCCCTCAAAGGGATAGGAGTCCGTAGGGGTATCATGGGAAAGCCACAACGTTTAGCAAAGTTCAAATCCATCAGATTCAAAGCTGCTCCTGAATCAACAAAAGCCTTAGCGGAAAATGTAGACAAGGAGCAGATCAGGGTAATCACCAAAAGGAACTTAGGCTGTATACTGCCCACCGCAAATGCGTGAGCAAAACGCTTTTCTCATTTAGGGCAGACAGCAATAGTATGAGAGGCGTCTCCACAGAAAAAACACAGCTTATTACGCCTTCTAAATTCCTGATGTTGCGCCCTAGACAAAACCCTATCACATTGCATGGGTTCAGAAGTTCGTTTGAAAGGCAACGCCTCTCCTGTAGTTTTACGTTCACGTAAACGCCGATCAATTTGAATGGCCAATGACATAGAGTCGCCAAGACCAGAGGGAACAGGAAATCCCACCATAACATCTTTTACGGTTTTACGGTTTCTGCCAAACCCTTCCGAAAGACAGCTGCTAGGGCATCATCATTCCATTTAGTATGGACCCCTCACTTTCGGAATTTTTGACAATATAACTCTGCAGAATCCTGACCCTGGTTCAATGCCAATAAGGTTTTCTCAGCTTGATCAATAGCATTAGGTTCATCATACAACAACCCCAAGGCTTGAAAAAACGCATCCACATTAGCCAGAATAGGATCTCAGGGTGTCAAAGCAAAGACTCAATCCTGGGGATCGCCGCGTAGCAGTGAGATGACAATTTTAACCTGCTGCACAGAGCTCCCCGATGAGTTAGGTTTCAAAGCAAAAAATAGTTTACAATTATTCTTAAAATTCAAAAATTTAGACCGACCCCCAGAAAACATATAAGGAGCAGGGATTTTTGGTTCAACAGCAGATGATTGAGCGAGATAGGCATAAATTCCCCACACTTCAGCAGTAAGCTGCTTAACACGATCAGACAATTGCTTAGTCTCCATTTAGACAAAAAAATATCCTCCTACAGCCCCAGAAAAAAAAGAGAAAAAAATATATGAAATTTTTTTTTTTTTTTTAAAACTCTTCCCTTCTTTAGAGTACCCTAGAGTCTACAGTTAGGCTGGTGATTCTGTTATGAATGGGTCACCAAGGAGGATAGCAGGCCAGGCTAAGCCACAGAAAACCAGAGAGGTCAGTAATTAAGCGGATTGCAGACCCCTGATCCTGTCCACACAACTAGCAGCAGCCGTGGAGCGTACCTAAGATGATCCTAGACACCTCGGCACAGCCAGAGAGCTAGCTAAGCCTAAAGCAAGAAAGGGGAACTCTGAACTGCCCCGGAGCAGACCCCAAAGGAATAGATAGCCCCTAAACATATATTGTCGGTAAGACAAGATGAAAACACAAACGCAGGCACAAAAATAGACTGAGCAAACGATGGGGCCCACACTGACTAGACAGGACAGGAAAGGAAAGACACTGTCTGCAATCACACAAAAAACCCTGCAAAAGTCCAACACGTCTGATGCACAAAAACACTGAAGTCGCACGACTTCGCCCCCCATTATATCTGCACTCTGGTATATTCTGAAAGCAAAGCAAAAAGAGACCAATATAAAAGGGAACAAAACAAACTGGCACATGCAGTAAAATATGGGCGGTGATTCAGAACAGCCCCAGCCGGAGCTGGCTGACCCGCACCAAACAGAGATAGGCAAAACCAGATCAAATGCAAACAGAATAGCAAATGAACCACTTAGCTGAACATGCAGGGAAAGAGCAGGAGACATCAGACCTCAGCAGGAACAGGAAGAAAATCACCAGCAGGGATAGAGGGAGTCAGCTGTCTTAAATCCCAATCAGAAACCCCATATCTCCAATCGTCTTCCTCATTATCAGGTGGCAAGCCTCTGTCAATCAGATCAGCTCCACTACCTCCAGTAGACACCAGAGGGAGCCCAGAAAGAGAACTCTCAATCTGACCAGCTCCACTATCTTCAGTAATCACCAGAGGGAAGCCAGAGAGAGAATTCACAACAGTTAGGGTTGAGTTAGAATTGAGGGGTTTCCACTATTTAGGCACATCAGGGGGTCTCCAAATGCAACATGGCGCCACCATTGATTCCAGCCAATTTTGCATTCAAAAAGTCAAACAGTGCTCCCTCCATTCCGAGCCCCGACGTGTACCCAAACAGTGGTTTACCCCCACATATGGGGTATCAGCGTACCCAGGAAAAATTGCACAACAACTTTGAGGGTCTAATTTCTTCTGTTACCCTTTTGAAAATAAAAAATTGGGGGCTAAAAAATTATTTTTGTGGAAAAAAATGATTTTTTATTTTTACTGCTCTGCGTTATAAACTTCTGTGAAGCACTTTGGGATTCAAAGTGCTCACCATACATCTAGATGAGTTCCTTGGGGGTCTAGTTTAAAAAATGGGGTAACTTGTGGGGGGTTTCTGCTGTTTAGGCAAACATAACATGACGCCCGCAGACCATTCCATCAAGTCGGCATTTCAAAACGTTACTACTTCCCTTTAGTTCCTGTCTAGCACCTGAAGGGTTAAAAATCTTCATGAATGTAGTTTTGAGTAGCTTGAGGGGTGCAGTTTTTAGAATGGTGTCATTTTTGAGTATTTTCTGCCATATAGACCCCTCAAAGTGACTTCAAATTTGAGGTGGTCCCTAAAAAAATGGTTTTGTAAATTTTGTTGTAATAATGAGAAATCGCTGGTCAACTTTTAAACCTTATAACTTCCTAACAAAAAAAAAAATTGTTTCCAAAATTGTGCTGATGTAAAGTAGACATATGGGAAATGTTATTTATTGACTATTTTGTGTCACATAACTCTCTGGTTTAACAGAATAAAAATTCAAAATTTGAAAATTGCTAAATTTTCAAAATTTTCGCCAAATTTCCATTTTTTTCATAACTAAGCGCAAAAATTATTAACCTAAATTTACCACTAACATGAAGCCCAATATGTCACAAAAAACATTCTCAGAATTGTTCGGATCCGTTGAAGCTTTCTTGAGTTATTACCTCATAAAGGGACACTGGTCAGAATTGCAAAAAATGGCCAGGTCATTAAGTTCAAAATAGGCTGGGTCATGAAGGGGTTAAGGAATGTTAATTTCCCCACATTGGATGTAGACAGGCAGATATGCCTGTCTGTGATGACACTCCCTGCCGTGCTAAACACACCTTACAACAGTACACTTGCTGCAGGGCAGGCCAGCACCTCCAAGGCATAAAGGGCAAGCTCAGGTCATGTGTCCAATTTGGAGACCCAAAAGTTGCTAAGTTTGCAGTTGCTAATGTGATTCAGCACTTCATATCTCACCTTGTCATTTAGTGGTGACAAAATTGTTCTGTATGCAGAGCTGTTATATAGTGGAAAAAATAAAATTTTTGCAGTTGCTAACGTGATTCAGAATGCCATATCTCACCATGTCCTTTAGTGGTGGTGAAAATATTCTGTGTGTAGAGCTTATTGCACAGTAAAAAAAAAAATTTTTTGCTGTTTCTAACTTGATTCACCATGCTATATCTCACCTTGCCGTTTATTGGTGGTGAAATTCATCTTTCTGCACAGCTGTTGCGGAGTTAAAAAAAACAATGTTGTGAAATGTGATACAGAACACCATATCACACCTTGTCATTTAGTGGCAGTGACATTGTTCTGTCTGCAGAGCTGTTGCACATTAAAAAAAATCTTTCTTCAGTTACTAATGTGTTACAATAGGGGAGATCTCATTTTTATAATTGTTTGGATCATATCTTCTTTGCTATACAGGCCTCATCCACACTGAAGAAATTCTTTCTTCTGTGACTAACATGACACAGTAGGAGAGATCTCAGGTTGAAATTGTTTGGATCATACCTTCTTTGTCATACAGGCCTCATCCACACTGAAACAATTCTTTCTTCTGTGACTAATGTGATACAGTAGGGAAGATCTCAGTTTGAAATTGTCTGAATCATATCTTCTTTGTCATACAGGTCTCATCCACACTGAAATAATAGTTTCTTCTGTGACTAACATGATACAGTAAGGGAGATGTCAGTTTGTAATTGTTTGGAACCTATCTTCTTTGTAATACAAGGCTCATCTACAGTGAAAAAATTCTTCTGTGACTAACATGATACAGTAAGCGAGATCTCAGTTTTGAATTGTTTGGAGCATACCTTCTTTGTCATACAGGTCTCATCCACACTGAAACAATTCTTTCTTCTGTTACTAGCGTGATACAGTAGGTGAGATCTCACTTTTATAATTGTTTGGAGCATATCTTCTTTGTTATACAGGTCTCATCCACTCTGAAACTATTCTTTCTTTGATGACTAACATGATACAGTAAGGGAGATCTCAGTTTGAACTGGAGTATATTTTCTTTGTCATACAGGTCTCATCCACACTGAATCAATTCTTCTGTTACTAATGTAATATAGTAGGGGAGATCTCATTTTATAATTATTTGGAGCATAGCTTCTTTGTTATACAGGTCTCATCCACACTGAAACAATTCATTCTTCTGTGACTAACATGACACAGTAGGGGAGCTCTCAGTTTGAAATTGGTTGGAGCATATCTTCTTTGTGATAAAGGCCTCATTCATAGTGAAACAATTCTTTCTTCTATGACTAATGTGATACAGTAGGGGAGATCTCATTTTTATATTTGTTTGGAGCATATCTTCTTTGTCATACAGGCCTCATCCACACTGAAACAATTCTTTCTCCTGTGACTAATGCGATTCAGCATGCCATAATTCACCATGTAATTTAGTGCAGCTGAAATTCAGCTGTATGCAGAGCTAGTGCAGGGTAAAAAATCTAATTTTGTGTTGCTAACACTGTGCTCCTACTACACTATCTGAGCAACGTGACTGGGAAAAAGTGAGGTCATGGTGGAAGGAGGATTACGCTTAGTAATGTCATTGAAAGCACTAGTGAACCTACAACATCATGTCCTATACAAACACAAATGACAACTTCTGTTACTGGATGGGCTACTCCACTATCTTTCTTTGGCAGCTGCACAGTGGTATGCCTTGTTGATGAGACCCAGAAAGAGCATGTGCTCTAGTGGATGGCAAGCGCAGCGTCAATGGCCTCTCCTCCTTTTCCTCCACCTCAACATCATATACAGTACAGTCCACAGAGGTGGCCCCCAATTATCCTTGATTCCCTCCACATCACAACTCTCCAACCACCCAACTGACTGTAGGGAACAACAGATGGGTGAGTGTGCAGAGCTGTTCACACATTCTATGCCATGGGCATCAGAAATGTACTACAAAGATTCACAGAGTTAAAAGGAGGAAATCATCTGCACCGATGTCCAAATATTTTTTTAGCTTGGATCCAAGTCCGGACAGAGTAGTGTCTGAACAGCATCCTGACCCTCAACACCAGACATTAACCCAAGGGTGAGGTGATCCTGGTGAGACTCAGATATTTGAGGCTCACACGGACTGTACTGTGCTGTCAGGGTAGGAAGAGGGTGACTCTCAAGGTGAGGAATGTGATAACACAGAAGATGATGATGAGGTTGTAGATCCCACTTGGCATGAGCACAGAGAGGCATGCAGCTGAGTAGATCATCTGAGGTGGTGGAGGAGGAGGAAGATGAGGACCATGATGAGCACTGCATTCTCAGCCAAAACTGTGGTTGTGGCCAGCAGTGTTTGTGGGTCTGCAGCTTCCAGGGGTGGCAAGAGTTGTCTAGCCTAAGCCTTTTTTGACACCACAAAGGATTAGTGAACTCACATTATCTGCCAACTTTGCAAAAAAAAAAACTTAGTAGAGGAAAAAGTGCAATAATTTGACTGCTACATGTATGAACTTTCACATGAGCAATCAACATGCATTACTCTGACAATCCCACTGTGATAAAATGCAGACCAGTGGACCTCAACAACCATCAGCCACCCCATCAACTGCATTTGCTGCTTCTTCCTCCTACCTTGTTACCGTGCTTATTGTCACGCAGGTCTCCAACCTCAGAATCTCTGTTTCTTTACCCACTCCAGTGAGGCTGAGTGAGAACCTGCCATCAGCTTTCACGGAAGTGGACATGCCTGCTGTTTTTGACCGATCTCAGAGAATGAGTACACCACAAGTTTATCAATCCACTGTGACATCTCTGCCTGAACCTCACTCACCGTTCAGCAGTTTGTCCAGTTCCGCCCTTTCTCAGCACTGCAGCAAGTCTTTGGGCCTGCGATTGTGGGCACGTAAAAGATTGTTTCCTCCTACACATGACAAAGCTAAGAGGTTGAACTTCGCCATCTCCAGTCTTGTGGCTACGGAAATGCTGCCTTTCTGCCTGGTAGATACAGGCAGTTTCTGAAAGATGATGACTGTCGCAGTCCCCAAGTACCAGTTGAAAAGTCGCCATTATTTCTATAAGAAAGCTGTGCCTGAGCTACACCAGCATGTTGCAGACAACATCACCCGTTCCTTGACAAAATCTACAGTATGTCTGCCAGGGTGCATTTCACCACAGACACTTGGACAAGTAAGCATGGCCAAGGGCGTTACATCTCACTGACTGGGCACTGGGTGACTCTGGTAGTTGAGGGGGCAGGCACTGCTCCACAAGTCATGGAATCCCCAAGGCTTGCAGGACAAACCTCTGTATTTCACACTTCCTCACACTTCCTCCACTTCTTCTGCTTCCTCCTCTACCTCCTCTAGGGTCTCCACCTGCTCCCTCAACCTCTGCCTTAATGAGACACGCATTTCCAAATTAAAGATGTTATGCCTTAGAGGTCACAGTCATACAGCTCATGAGTTGTGGACAGCTCTCCAGGCTGAGTTTGAGCAATGGCTGTCTCTGCTGAACCTCGATCCAGGGAAGGCCGTGTTCGATAGCGATGAGAACATGATGGCGGCCCTTGCATGGCTCACATCTTCAACCTGGCCATACAGCAACTTCTCCACCGCTATCCAGGCCAGGGTGAGTTGCTGCACACAGCAGACTGCAGACAGCTATCCTTACAGATAAGCACAATCAGCTATCCCCTGAAAGTGTAGACCACCTAACTTTCATCAAGATGAACAAGTCATGGATCGCCAAGGATTTTTGCACCCCAATCGCAGACTGTACAGACTAGATGATATTGCATTTTTTAGCATGCTACATTAATGTCACATAACTGCACTCTGTGATATCTTAAGTATGGCTTATGCGCCTGATGTGGCTGCTACTGCTGCTGCTGATGTTAACACAAATTTATGGAAATGTGAACAGTTATCGTTCGTCTACATCTGCTGGGTCGGCTGTAATATAAGTCATGTCGGTCCCAATTATACTACTTCTATTCTCATGACAATTATTTCACTTTAGTGGTATTAGGCCATCATTTTTTAGAATGTGAAAACTCCAGGTTGCATGTCCGTATGCTGGATTGGTCAAAATGGAAGACCTGTCGGTCCCTATTATGCTATTTCTACTCTAGTGAAATTTATGCCACTTCTGTGGTGTAAGGCTCTCATTTGTTTAAATGTGAAAACTCCTGTTTGGGAGTCCATCTGCTGGAGTGGGTGCAGTGGAAGACCTGTCGGTCCCTATCATACTATTTCTACTATGATGAAATTTATGCCACTATGGTGGTGTCTGCCACTAATTTTTTGAAATGTGAACACTCCTGTTTGGGTGCAGTGGAAGAGATGTCGGTCCCTATTATACTATTTCTACTCAGGTGAAATTGATGCTGCTTCGGTGGTGTCAGGCCCTAATTTTTTTTTAAACTTGAAGTCTCCTGATTGAGTCTAGATCTGCTGGGTGGGCTGTAGTGGAAGAGATGTCGCTCCCCATTACACTATTTCTACTCTGGTGAAATTGATGCCACTTTAGTGGTTTCTGCCACTAATATTTGGAAATGTGAAGCATGCTGACTGGGTCTCTCCATTTGCTGCGTTGGCTGCAGTGGAAGAGATGTCACTCCCCATTATACTATTTCTACTCTGGTGAAATTGATGCCACTTTAGGAAGTTAGGCCAGATGGTCCAGCCGATAGTGGAGTCTTGCTGATGAGTGCAAGACTCAGGACAATAAATCATGTGGTGTCTAAGTAACCCCAGGTCGGACACCCATATATGGTATTTATTTAAACTGACCAATTAGATAAGAAGTTCAGCCTTTATGCTAATGAGTAACCACTCCTTTCTGTACGAACTGATAAAAAACCAAGTATATTCAATAAAGTTTCCAGAGTTCTTGCTGGAATGGATTGCTGCTAACCAGGTGTGGCATCTTTCCTTCCTTGAGCGCTCAAATAAGACTGTCTAATTAGGACAGGCCACAGCACGCACAAGGGTATATCTACCCAATCAAAAATCAATCTATGACAAGTGGCGCCCAGACGCGAGGCTGTGGATGAAAACGCACGGGGATCCTGCTGACCGGAGAGGACAGAGGTGCCGGCCAAGGTCTTGGCTCATGGGAACGGAGATTTGCGCAACTCCATAAGTAAGGTAAGAAAATCTAGTTATCTTACCTGAATGTTCCCTGTGCCTAGTCCGGGTCAGCAACTCTAGCCGGTCAGTGTGGTCACCACCGTATCCCAGGTAGTGTAAAAAAGTCCACCCTTATCCAAACCCTGGGATAAGCTAAGTGTCTGCTGTGGTCCTGTGTGTCTGAGATACGGGTGAGAGAGTTGGTGGAGACTGTGACTGATTTGTGCGTGTATCTGCTGAGAAACCGATAGCAAGACTGAATCTCTCTAAGTCAAATCACGTCCCCGCACCACGCGGAGTTTTTGACTTAGACGGGATATCACAGGTGAATTCCTCTGAAAAAGCTGTCACGGTCCCCGCACACATACACGGAGGTGTCAGCTTCAAGGAGGTATCACCTACGAATCCCTCGGCTGTCACACGTCCCCGCACCAAGCGGAGGCTGGCAGACTGGAGAGATATTACAGACTGATCACTGGAGAGATTATCACGGTCCCCGGGTGCACACGGAGGGGTGATAATCTAGTGGGATATCACGGCGCCCGTCTCCCAGCAGACGGAGGGTGATACATCTCGGTGCTAACCAAAGTGCCACGGGTGATTGGCAGTTATCGGTTGTCAGCAGCTGTTTGACATACGTGTCACAGAAGGGCTTTCGATCTCTCTCCCCGGACGTCTATATGTGAATTTATATGCATGTTTCCATGAAGATTTGAAGCCGAAAAAGTTTTTTTTTCCCCTTTCTTGTACACTTCCTCACTTCCTCTTTTGCCTACAGGGTGTGCCCCTGATATTTTTCATATTGTCACAATTGTCACATTTTGTTTTACACTCTGCTGTTTGCATAATTTTATCTTGCATTTTTAGTAGAGGTTTTTGTAACTGTAGTGTGAGAATTTTCTGGAAAATTGGGTTTTTTGAGCATATCACTGCAGTCTTCGTTAGGTTTTCTTTTTCTCTCTCTTCCATTGTTCTCAGAAGATTTCACTGAAAGATGCAGGCAGAAAAAAGGGAAGTGTGTGTGTATCCTGCATCATTTCTGCATTAACCCTTTTATTGTTGGAAGTTGTACTGATTTTTATTTTCTTTTTGGAGTGTTTTTCCAAGGTTTACCAACTTCTTGATTGTACCTTTTTCCTTTACTTTTTTTCCCTCCATTTTCCCTGAATTTATTGTTTTTTTTTAATTTTTCTAAGTGTGAGAATTTTCGGGAAAGCTGGGTCTCAGACTGCTTTATGTTTTCCATTGTTCTCAGATTTGACTGAGAGACACAGGCAGGAAAAAAAGGGGGAAGTGTGTGTATCCTGCATCATTTCTGCATTAACCCTTTTATTGTTGGAAGTTGTACTGATTTTTAGATTCTTATAAATATTTTGGAGTGTTTTCTTTCTTTTCCTCCATTTTTTCCTGAGTCTACTGATTTTTTGATTTCTCTGAGTGGTGTTTTTGTAAGTATATTAACTTTTTGATTTGTTTTCCTTTTGGAAAAAAAAAAAAAATCTTTTACTCCCTGATCATTTTTCTCTTTTTCTTTTGAGTTTTTCCATTTTTAAGTTTTGTTATCAGTTTTTTGGTTTTCACTTCTCCTAGAGATTTTCCTTTTCTTTTTGTTAAAAAGAGAATTTATACCTGCTTTGGTAATTCCTGTGTTATCTTGCCAATTTTTGATTTTCCATATTGTCTAGTTTGTTTCCTCTGCCTTTGAAGTTTTTTTTACTAAATATTTTGGTTTTGTTTTTCCTTCCTTTTTAAGCAAGTTAAAAAAGGGGGTTGCAAAGTTTTTAAGTTTTAATCACTCACCTTTTTGAAGTTTTAGGAACAGACACAGTAGGTGTTATTCAGAAAGTTAAGCATGTCATTTTCTATGGGCAGCTCCGTATGCTGTAGCATGGCATAATGTATTGAAAGGAAAAAGGGAAGTAGCTAGTTGAGCTCAATTGCCATCTGCATTTCTTAAAGTGACAGAGGATTTTACAGCGCAGAAGGTGCTAACAGATAGTGTGAACAGGAAAGGATTGTTTTTTTTACGTGTAGGAAAAGTGTTTTCAGCGGCATTTTAATCTGTGCCGCCTGAGAAGGACCACAGGTATAAGAATGCCTTCTGTGACGGCAGAGGGGGGGAAGCAGTCCGCTCCCCCCACCATCTCCTCTCTCCCCACTCTTCCCTCCTCCCATCTCTCTCACCTCTCTCCTCCCTCTATCTCCGCTATTCTCACTCCCACCTCCCATCTCTCATCTATTTCTCCTCCTATACCGCATCCCCCTATACCTCATCCTCCCTCGTCATCTCTCTCCCCTCTCTATCTTCTTCATCTCTGCATATCTCTCCTCCTTCTCTCTCTATCATCTCTCCTCCCTCTCCATCTTCATCACCAACGCCCACCTCTCATCCCTCTCCTCTTCCCTCCTCCTCCTTGTCTTCACCATCTCCTCCTCTTTTGTCTCCTCCCCACTCTTCTCCACTATCTCCCACTTCTCCTCCTATTCCAAATCTTTCCTCCACCCTTCCCTCTCTTTCTTTTCCTCACCCACCTCTCAGTTCATCGTCACCAGCTGGCCCAGTGCCAGATCGAGACAATGAGGTGTCCCTATATCCACAGGGCACTCTCTCTAAAGAGACTGCTATGACACCGGGAGAAGAAAGTGAATCACTCCCCACACATAACAACACAGGTGCCCTCCTGATACAACAGCTAGCAGAAGGGAGGTGTGTGCCATCAGAGACTGCACCTACTAAGTCTGATACGAAGCTGCAGTCTCAGAAGGGGGAGTGCTATCCACACACAAGTCAAACACAATGGCACAGTTCCTCCTCTGATGAACATGAAGAGGAGATTATGCTGCATAGAAATAGGGGAAACTAACAGACACCAAGAAGGCAGGGGCAGATAGAGCCAGAACTCTTACACTATGTGCCCTTCACCCCTAGTCAGGTGTTCAGTATTCTAAGAAATCTGCCAGACCCAGATATGGACCCCATGCCATTTTACAGAAGAATGCAGCAGAGCCAGCAGACATATGCTGCAACCTAGAGTGATCTCTGGTCCATAATGGAGATAAAAGCAGGTGAGACACTCTGGTCAATCATGAAGGAACACTTCAAGCTTCCATCAGAATTAGATGTGCATTCTTGGGAATCAGGATCAAAGCTAATTGAACAGCTTAGAGAGTGGGCCAACGCCAGACAAACACACAGCCTGCATAACATGAGCCAAGCCGAGACAGAGTCTGTAGACAAGTTTCATGGCAGAGTGAGGCAAGTATTCCAAGTTTTAGGCTTCACCATTCATGATCAGATACACGGACAAATGTTGGCACAGGCCTTTGTGCATGGACTAAGAGAACCAATCAAGAAACTACTGATAGTGGCCAGGCCTGAGTACAGGACAATAGCAGTAGATGTCCTGCTCGCAGTAGCCAGAAGAATTGAGTCCCTCCCAGGGGTGCGGAGGACAGGCCCTCCTGTGGTGACCACTGACGTGGAGGAGCAACTATCACACAGAGTTAGGAGAGCTGGCAGGTGTTTCAACTGTGGCAACTTTGTCCATTTCCGGAACCAGTGCACAGCACCCCGGCAACCCAGGTCATCCCGCAGAGGAATAGGCCAAGAAAGAGACACAGAAGACAATGAAGAACCCTGTCCATAGGACAGAGGCAAACCAGGTCTGCCAGATGTCACGCCCCTGACATGTGAAACCCCATCAGCGGACCCAATACCTCAAATCACTGGCGGCTGTCATATCTTTCCTTGTGGACACTGCTGCAGTCAGAAGTAGAAATCCCCGACCCCACCAGTCTATCAGAGCACTCTGTGTCTTGTATGGGGGCTGAAGGTCAAGACAGACTTTCCCCATCTTGCAGGCCCCTGAGCATGTGGACACAACCAGGACACTCCATCCTGTTCCAGTTTATGGTGGAGACCTGAACACCACACCTGATGAGAGCAGACCTACTGCAGGAACTGAAGGTGACCAAAAGTGTCCCATGAAAATGTGGCCTTGACCTCCTCTCCATCCCAGACCCAAGAAGAATCAATCATGCCCATGCTGGTGACCCTACAAGAGCCTCGCTCGAACAATCAGTGCAAGCCCACCCAAGGAGGTGCTGGACATAGCACCCGGAAGCCTATGGTCCAAGGGAGACTTCAAGTCGCGCCAGTGCGGGTGTCACTCAAGTCTGGAACCCCGGATGCTCAGAAGGCCCAGCATCCGCTGCTCATCACCCAGAGCTAAACTGCCTCAGACCAACTGGAGGTCTAAGTGGAACTGCGGGTCAAGAAACGGCCTAAGAACTTTGGCATGGGCCAGGAAAACACTCAACCCAGAGGGACCCACACCCGCTGCGTGAAATGGCTGCACTGCTTCTGGCTCCAGCGCCAGAGGATCATCTTGGACAAGATTCTGAAGGTGCTCCCTGAAGTTAATCCAGGCCCTGGACCAGAAGACAGCCACTCAGCTCTTCAAATTGGTTAACAAGATGCTGACCTGAGATCAAGCTGGGTGAAAGGAACTGCTACTGGCTGGTAAAGAAGACGCCCCAGCAAAAAGTCCCCCTGTGAGAGCAAGAAAGCTCAGCCGGATGTCATCTCCAATGAAGAGGACCCCAGAAAACGGCTTGTTTTCCTGCCGGCCCTGTGCCAGAAGATGGGAGTCACTCACGGCACTTTGAAGAGCAAGGCCAGATTGAGCCACCTCACCATGGGAATCATCATGCAGTCCCAGCTTTTCTCAATCAAGAGGAAGACTGTGAAAGGAGAACCAGACTCGGTTGAATGGTGTATAACCTGAGGGATGTGAGCAAAGCAACCGTGCTTGAAATCCCAGTTGTGCCAGATCTACACACTCTGCTGACAAACGTGCCAGCCACAGCAACGGTGCTCACGGCAATGGATCTGCCCGAAGCTCCCCTCAATGTTCCCCCTCACCTGGACGACCAGTTCCTGAAAACGCACAAGGGGGGTGCAGAACAAATGGACAGTGATGCCCAAGAGGGCCCAGAACAGTCTTTCACAGCTCGCCAGAGCATTGTCTCCATCCCCATCAACTGGATTGCGGAGCATGCAGAAGTCATCGACACCGCTACCTGCACAGCGCTTTCCATGTCTCCTCTACTCTGCCTGACGGAGCAGCAACGTAAGTTCTGCAAAACAGAGTCCAGTGGTGTCAAAAGCAAGTTCCTGAAGACACCGTATCATCCACTAGACGAAACACTTGACAGATGACCGGAAGACCACGGAGGAGAAGATGGCTCCCTCAACAACTCCGAAGATGCAGGCCTTCCTTGGTCTAGTCTCGTACTGCAGAACTTGGATCCCTGGTGCTCCAGGCTTAATGCAGCCTCTGTACAATTGCATCAATGCATTGCAGCCTTCATCTCGTACAGGAAGCTGAAAGACTTCATAGTCTCTGCGCCAACTCTAGGCCACCCTGACTACGAGAAGCCATCCCGTCCTGACCGAATGGAAAAAGGACAAAGATGGAGAAGGTCATGCTACTGGTGTCTTAAAACAGACCCATCAAGGAAAACCAGAGGCCTCTGGACTACCTCTCAGCCGGCCTGGATCCAGTTGCAAGGGGGGGCCCTCCTGCATGAAAACAATATCTGCAGCACATGCCCTCCTGACAAGGCTGCTCTCCACCACTCTTCAGTGCTCTCAGCCGTTACCTGTCTCTACTCCCACTCCCAAGGGGGGATGCGGATACGGACCCTCAGATGAAAAATCTGCAAGATACCGTAGATGGCTCCAGTTTTGCAGAGGATGAAGGAAGGGTCCACACGGGATGTGCAGTGACCAGCAATCAAGACATCCTATGGCCCAAAAGTTTGTCAGCCCAAGAGCCCAAGAAACGGAGCTGATAGAGATGACGAAAGACCTGCCAGATTGCGAAGAACAAAAACTTCCAGGTACTCGCATGACATGGCACCCGAATTCGGACCCATCTGGGCTGCAAGAAACTTCATCACAGCAAGCGGATCGACCGTGAAGCACCATGGAGCCATCAGAGTCCTGCTGGACGCTCTTCAACTACTAAAAGTGGTGGCAGTGTTGAAGGTCAAGGCACATGGAAAACTGAACACAGTAGAGACATGGGGCATCAACCGCAGACGTGGCAGCCAAAGAAGCAGCCAAGAGGAAGACAATATGGAAAATGGGAGAGGTCGTAGAGCCGGACGGCTACTACATGACGACTGAAGACGAGAAAATCTGACAAAATGATTTCCCGAAACCTGCACAGGAAGTAGCAGGACCAGATTCGGAAGGAGGAGAAGGGAAGCTGGATGCTGAAGGGCAAAAGCACTGGGCTCCAAGAAACCTGTCTACCTCAAAACATCTACCTCAAAACGTCTACCTCAAGACAGACCCAGCCTACCTCAAAGTGTGTACCCTACGGTGGTTCAATGGGCACATGGCCCCCACACAGAATTGAAGACACAGATGAATGACCTGATTGGACTCAACTCACACCTTAACAGCAAAGATTCCCAGCAGCTGTTTGGCCTCTGACAAATTCAACATCGGACAAGCGGGAGAAAGTTCCCCCACATCATCTGACCTGAAGACTTCCCAGTACGGAACCGGTTGGTGAAGACTACTGCAAAGAAGCTACTCTCAAAAATAGTGTGCAGATATGGGGGTTCTAGAAGCGATAGCAAGTGACCAGGGACCCACATACACAGCAAACCTGACACAAGAGACCTGATCAACAGTAGGGTCAGACTTAGGCCTACACACTACCCACCATCCCACATCATAGACTAGATGGGACACTTAAGAGCAGCATGCTAAAAAATTTGCCCAAGAGACAGACAAACCCTGGCATTAAACACTCCCATAGGCTCAGGAAAAAGCTGTCACCAATATGAAACTTTATTTGGGTCAAAAAACCCAGTTTAGGGGTATTCTTTACTTAGCAGTTGACTATGCAATATGATACTTTGTCTGCATGTGTAATTGAATTTATCAAGAATCTTGCTAATGTCCATTCTCGAGTTTTTCTCCCTCATTGCCAGGTCCAGATTCGGTGCCTGGTATGCACGCCCTGAAGTCAGGAGACTGCTGAGTGTTGGTGGAAAAAGTCCGTAAAGAGAAGCACTCAATCCCAGATCCGATGGCCCTTCTCCAAGTGCTGACGCAACCAACCTGGAGGGAAAACCCCCACCTGGATCCATGCACCGCATTGCAGGAAAAAGCCTTCATACCAGAGGACACACCTGAGCTGGAATGATGCTGTGGATGACCTACCTGACTGAATAAATTACCTACCTGACAGAGAATACACATGCACTGACTGCATAGACTGCTAACTAAGAGACTTTGATCACATTGCACCACACCCCCTTTAGGGACAGATCTCCTGACCGCCCATTTGCTGAAAGTCTGTACAGAGTAGGATGTATGCACTAGGCATATGTCAGTCCACTGGCAGCATAAAAGAGTTGCAGCGCTTTCGGCCAGGAGCAGGATTTTAGGGCAAGTGATATCTAAGGGGGGATTGTTATGGAAATATATATGTATATTTATTTCATATAGATCTCATTTGCCGGCTATATGCTATATACTTATATACTCTTATATACTCATATATACTGCGCACAGATACATATTCACAGTTTGAACCTTATAACTAGTTGGTGGAAATTGACCTGTTACCCAGTCATCTCATCACAGCATTGTCTTGTGACATGTGTCCCAGACATACAGAAGAGGAAGTTAGGCCACATGGTCCAGCCAATAGTGGAGTCTTGCTGACGAGTGCAAGACTCAGGACAATAAATCATGTGGTGTCTAAGGCCTCTTTCACACTTCAGTTTTTTGCATCAGTTATAATCCGCCAAAAAGGCGGACAAGCGGATCCGTTGTCAACTGATGTGAACGGATGGCACAGGATCCGTTTTGAGACGGATCCTGAAAATGACGAAATTTAAAGGAATCGCTGGCTAGGAAGGAGAGTGAGAGAGAGAGAGAGAGAGAGAATTTTTTTTTTTCGTCCGGCACCCAGAAAGAATTTCGGGTTAAATCAGTGTCTGGAGGATCCGCCACAGAAAAAAACGTTACAAGCTCCGTTTTGAAATCTTTGAGGATGGTGACGGACAGCAACTTTTGGCGGATCTTCAAAAAAAACGGATGCAACGGACAGCAATCCCTCACAATCCGCCATTAATGCAAGTCAATGGGGAAAAAAACGGATCCTCAAAAAAAATTGAGGATCCGTTTTTTTTCAAAACCTGGCGGATTGTGACTGATTGTAAAAAACGGAAGTGTGAAAGAGGCCTTAGTAACCCCAGGTCGGACACCCATATATGTTATGTATTTAAACTGACCAATTAGATAAGAAGCTCAGCCTTTATGTTAATGAGTAACCACTCCTTTCTGTACGAACTGATAAAAAACCAAGTATATTCAATAAAGTTTCCAGAGTTCTTGCTGGAATGGATTGCTGCTAACCAGGTGTGGCATCTTTCCTTCCTTGAGCGCTCAAATAAGACTCTCTCTAATTAGGACAGGCCACAGCACGCACAAGGGTATATCTACCCAATCAAAAATCAATCTATGACACCTGCACCTTCCCAGCAGCAACTGCATATGAAACCATGTTACAGTTCTGCAAGGTGTTTATGAAGCCCCCAAAAAAGGCCACACTATGTTGATATCTACCCCCAGGGGGAAATGTTTGCCAGCCAATACACTTAGTGTATGGGCTTTACAAGTCTAGGAGACCGGCTCCTTTATATTTGGCATAGTTCTAAATCAGGCCTTCCTCCACGTCTCATCATCCACCCCCAGTAGATCAACAGGGTTAACGTGTTCTGTGCTGCTACAGCCAGTGTCAAATTCTGAACTGTTACACCGCTCTCACTGCGTACCTTCGCAGCTGGTGCACGCCACCCTAATTCTTCACTTCCGGTCTTGCATCCGGCGCTGAGGTCCTGTAGGGTGCCCGTGAGTGCCGCGCTATTGACTCTGCGGCTGCGCGCCCGGTACCAGGTCCCATCGGGCATGCTTGTGCACAATCTGCAGCTCTGACTGCACCTGCACTAACTCTGACATCTCTATGGTACTGAAGGATCTGACCCCGAAGTCCCGGCGTGCATTCCCTATATCATGCCTCCTATTCCTGTGGGCAGCACCTGATTATCGCTTTTGCTTCCTTGCTAGGCCTTCTTGGTGCCTGAATGGTGGCTCTCTGTCCTCAGGTCCACTACCTTGTACTCTGGCGTGCTTCTCAGCACGCACTCTGCTCTGTCTTGTACCCAGGCATGCTTCCCAGTACACGTCCTGCACCATCCTGTACCTTGCATGCCCCTGTGTACACGCTGTATGCACTTCCATACCCAGCGTGCCCGGAGTACACGCTTTACATAGTCCTGTACCCTGTGTGTCCCCGTCTTCACCCTGATAAACACCGTCTCTCGTGCCTCCTTCAAGCCGGCCACCTGGTTCCAGCAGTCGTGGTACTTTATTCCCCTGGGCATGCCCCTGACGCTCCCTGTATAGGGGGTAGACCTCACTAGGTCTGCTTGCCCAGAGTGGGTTGGTATCACGGCCCAGAGGGTCCACTCTAGGAGTCGTCACACGAAGAAGGGTGGGTGGTTTTGCTGGGCATAAAATACTTGTTATGGAAAAGGTTGAGGTGTACCCCACAGGGGAACATGTTTGCCAGCCAACACACTTAGTGTATAGGCATTACCAGTCTAGGAGACCTGCTCCTTTTTAATGGGACGTTTTTTGTTATGAGGCCCTCCTCCATGTTTCTTCCAAGGGGGGATTGGGGTTATTGGGGTGCATATAACTTGGTAGCAGGGCAGGCCTTGCTGTCAATGCATAAGAAAACAGAATGGGAGTACAAAATGAATAATGTGAAGTAGATTTTCCTGTGCCCATCCAGTATGTGGGTTCAAAGGTTTATTGGGGTGCATATGACTTGGTAGCAGGGCAGGCCTTGCAGTCAATGCATAAGAAAACAGAATAGGAGTACAAAATGAATAATGTGAAGTGGATTTTCCTGTGCCCATCCAGTATGTGGGTTCAAAGGCTAATTGGGGTGCATATGACTTGGTAGCAGGGCAGGCCTTGCATTCAATGCAACATTTTTTATTGAAGCCCTCCTGGACATCTCGTGAAAGGAATATTGGGGTGCGTCGTAATTCTTGGCAGCCCATCCACTCACTGCATAGGCTATAACAGTTTAGGAGACCCACTGTTTAATAATGGCCCTTTAAGCAGATTAATGCTGCCTGATGCCCCTGTAAAAATAGGCTCTGTGACTTTAAGAGTCCCTCCTTCATAAATTAAACAAGATATGTCTGCTTATGTGTCACACACCACATGGCCAGCTAGGGTTGGTAAATGTTCCAATGACATTTCCCAGTGAATGCATTTGTTTTGGTTGAAAGCAATGTTAAAGTTGAAAAATGCTTCAAAAACACTGCGTCTGAACATAGCCCAAGTGGGGGAGGAACATTTTGGTCTGGGGTTATTTATTTTGCCTTATATACAAGTCATTAACCTGGAAAGGATGTACCTTAACATATTTCCCAGCAAAATCCATTTTGATTTGGTTTACCGGTAAAAATGGCATGAAACTCTGACAACATTGTTTAAAGCTGTGAACCAGGAGTCAGGAATGCTTCCAGGGGTCATCCCCATGATGTCCCCATTGTTAGGCATCAGGTTCCTGCAGCTGCACAGCAGGAATCCAGAGCCATGCAGCCAGCGGTCTCCATGCCCCTCTGACCTCTCAGGGACCTGCACAGCAATCTCAGCGATCCAGATGCCCTGCTCAGTCCAGTTCTCTGAGTCTGGTTCTTGCTGCCACCTCTGGACCAGCAATAGTAGCACAGCCTGCTCTGCAGCAAGCCACTCCAGAGGCTAAGTCCTCTCGCCACGCTACTGGGCATGCTCACGAGACAATCTCCCAGTGGAGATCGAGAGTCACATGCTCAGGTCCTTCTCCTGATCTGATTGGTCCATCTCAGAAATCTGGAAGGTCCCAGAAGCGCACGGCTTTAAAAGGCCCGCATGGCCGCTCGGCCATGCGCTAGTATAGACTCTACTTGCTACCTATGTGAATGATGACGGATGCATGTGCCTGCGAATGACTCATTAAGACTCCCCTCCCTCTGATATTACATGTGTGGATAGGGACTTAGTATTTGAGTCAGCGCCAGTCAGTGGCATGCTACAGGCCACAGTGCATATCTTCACCTAAAATAACTAGCATCCGACAGTGCGCCTCCTCTGGGCACTGTCGTATAGCGGCTGAGTCAGTCACCGCGCTGCGATTAGCAGCATCTGTGGGCGTCCGCGGTAGCGACGCCCCACACATGTTAGGTCTAGACGGACCCTGACCCTCTGCTTTGGGTTCAGCTCCTGTGACCATATAACGTGCGTGCAGTTCTCTGAGACCTGTGAGTTCAACAGGTTCAGTACTTACGTTTGTGTTCCAAGCATCTCTGTGGAGATAACAGAGTATGCTCTGTGCACACCGGGTGACGTTCAACCCGTGTGCAATATACCGCCATATTGTGTGTCTGCCATTATCTAATGTAGCAGCGGTGTAACACCTACTGCACGGTGGACCCCGGGTGGCGAACACACTTATTATTATTTATTTATTAGTGCGTTCCACCATCCCTAACATTATACTAGCGCCAGGGTCTGGCTAGTAATGGCGGACCTGCAGCAGCTACAGTGGTACATTCGGCAGCTGGAGAGCAGGTTGGCGGCTATTGAGAGCTCCACCTACAGTGGCCGCTGCTCAGGCAGTCACAGAGGCTGTCTCACGTGTGTCCACACCCACGCCTATGCCGACAATAACCCGCCTCCCGTTGCCCGATAAGTTTTCCGGTGACAGCACCGCCTGCAGGGGTTTCGTGAGTCAGTGCTCTATCCAGCTTGAGTTACTGGCCACGCGATTTCCTACAGAGCGGGCTAAGGTGGGGTTTATTGTTTCTCTCCTATCAGGCAGGGCGTTAGAGTGGGCTACACCATTGTGGGAGCGTGATGACCCCATGGTTCAGGGCGCTGCTCAGTTCCTCATGGCCCCGAAGCAGGTCTTTTTGGGACCACGGATCACGCACGACACCTCTCTCCAATTATTGGCCATAACACAGGGGTCTCTCTCGGTCAGCCATTATGCCATCCGATTCCGGATATTGGCTTCCGAACTGGAGTGGCCTGATAAAGCACTTGTCCCTGTGTTTTGGAGAGGGTTAGCGGAGCATGTCAAAGATGCTCTAGAAACCAGAGAGGTCCCCACAAGTCTGGAGGAATTGATTGCCATCTCCACCCGCATTGATCTCCGGTTTATGGAGCGCGGGCTGGAACGTACGCAATCCAGACGAAGGGTTAACTTGGCTCCCACCTTCTCCGAGCCACTAAGATTTCCCGCTCAGGAGCTTACACCTTCTGAACCTATGGAGGTGTCTCACGCTGGCCCCAAGCCACGTCCGGTGCGAAGCTCCGCATGTTGTTACCAGTGCCGGCAGTTTGGTCACTCGGCTAGCACCAAACTGCCGTCGAAAAAACGATCATGTCCAGTGGTCGTAGGTGGTGGTCTAGCTAATATGAAACCCTTTTCTCCCAAACCAGTATTCTGAGGGACCTTAGATAGCGGGGCTTGCACCTGGGAGGTAGAGGTCACGGTGGATTCTGGGGTATAAGGGAACTTTATGTCCTCGACCTTCGCCCTAAAGCACGCTATTCCTCTGGTGTTACTGCCCCAACCCCTAACCATCAGGGTGGTTAATGGTGCACCTTTACCAAGTCAGGTGACCCACCAGACAGCACCACTTGGTCTCTCAATCTCACCATCCCACCATGAGATTTTGTCCTTGTTCATTTTGCCTGATGGCATCGACCAGGTGCTTCTCGGAGTTTCCTGGCTCTGTTGCCATTCCCCTCATATTGATTGGACTTCGGGGTATATACTGGGTTGGAGCAAGGACTGTGAGGGAAGGTGCCAGAGGGGAAGTGTTCAGATAGCTTCCACTGAAGTACCCACAGATCTCTCTGCGCTTCCCAAACCGTACCATCAGTACGCGGATGTCTTCTCTAAAAAATCTGCGGAGACGCTTCCGCCGCACCGTCCTTACGATTCTCCGATAGATCTATTGCCAGGCACGGAACCTCCTAGAGGCTGTGTGTATCCGCTATCACTCCCTGAGATGGAGGCTATGTCTCAATATATCCGGGAGAACCTGGCAAGAGGTTTTATCGCAAAGTCGGTGTCGCCGGCTGGTGCAGGGATCTTCTTCGTGCAGAAGAAGAGCGGAGAGTTACGTCCCTGCATTGATTACAGAGGTCTCAACGCCATAGCAGTTAAAAATAAGTACCCTCTTCCATTGATCTCTGAGTTATTTGACAGGTTGCGAGGGGCCCAGATCTTTACAAAATTAGATCTACGGGGGGCGTACAACCTGATCCGCATTCGCGAAGGAGACGAGTGGAAGACAGCATTTAACACCAGGGACAGCCATTATGAATATCTGGTCATGCCCTTCGGCCTCTGTAATGCGCCTGATGTCTTCCAGGATTTTGTTAACGACGTCTTTCGCGATATGCTCACTACCACGGTGGTGGTCTATCTGGATGACATCCTCATCTTTTCGCCAGATTTGACCTCCCACCAGAGAGACCTCTGCAGGGTCTTCGACTGTCTGCGGGCGAACTCTCTTTTTGCCAAGCTGGAGAAGTGCCAGTTTGAGCAGGAGTCCTTGCAGTTCCTGGGCTACATTATCTCAGCCCAGGGGTTGGCTATGGATCCGGCCAAACTGCAAGTGGTAATAGACTGGCAGGAACCACATTCACTCAAAGCAGTGCAGTGCTTTTGGGGGTTCGTCAACTATTATCGCCAGTTCATCCCCCACTTCTCCACACTGGTAGCTCCTCTGGTTGCTCTCACAAAGAAAGGAGCTAATCCTAAGGCTTGGTCTGAACAAGTCTCCAAGGCCTTATCATCTCTAAAATCCTATTTTGCTGGCACTCCCATCTTACACCGTCCTGATGTGGATAAACCTTTTATCCTAGAGGTAGATGCTTCTCCCGTCGGTGCAGGGGCAGTCCTTTTCCAGAAGGATGGTCAAGGTCAGAGGCATACCTGCTTCTTTTTCTCTAAGACCTTCTCACCGGCGGAGAATAACTACTCCATTGGGGACAGGGAGCTGCTGGCCATGAAGTTGGCCTTTTCCGAGTGGAGACATCTCCTGAAGGGAGCCCAGTTTTCCTTCCAGGTGTACAGTATATGGACCATAAAAATCTGGTCTATTTACAAACGGTCCAGCGCTTGAACTCTCGTCAAGCTAGGTGGTCGCTCTTCTTCTCCCGCTTCCGCTTCACCTTGCACTATCTCTCTGGAGAGAAGAACGTCCGTGCAGATGCTCTCTCGCGCTCGATGGTTTCAGCGGAGGAAGAGGAGGCTGAGCCTCGACTAATTCTCCCTACTGAGAGTTTTAGGATCGTGGCTCCAGTTGCTCTCGAGTCAGTGCCGCCGGGCAAGACCTTTGTCCCTCCTCAGCTTCGGCCGGAGGTTCTCACGTGGGCACACGCGTCCAGGGTGGGTGGTCACTTCGGCAATAAGTGGACCACAGAACTCCTGGAAAGGTCTTATTGGTGGCCGCACATGGCTCGAGACACGAAGGAATACATACAGGCATGCGTCTCATGTGTGCGGAACAGGTCCTCTAGACGGAGGCCGGCAGGGTTATTGTATCCTCTGCCGGTGGCAGACAGACCTTGGGAGATGGTTGGCATGGATTTTGTGGTTGGCCTGCCCAAGTCTGGTGGCAGTACGGTCATCTGGGTAGTCACCGACCATTTTTCTAAAATGGTACATCTGGTGCCACTCACGCGGTTGCCTTCTGCTCATGGTCTTGCCACACTGTTCATAAAACATGTATTCTGTTTGCATGGCATGCCGGACAAAATTGTCAGTGACCGAGGTCCCCAATTCGCATCCCGGTTTTGGAGGGAGCTCTGCAGCCTACTCAGCATTGACCTAAACCTGTCCTCCGCTTATCACTCCGAGACGAACGGGTTGGTTGAGAGAGCCAACCAAACCTTGGCCACGTACCTGCGGCATTTTGTCTCTGCCAGGCAGGATGACTGGGCATCCTTGCTACCATGGGCTGAATTTGCTCTGAATAATGCAGTGGCTGATTCCACTGGTCAGACGCCGTTCCTTCTTAATTACGGCCAGCATCCACGCGTCCCTGTCCCGATGCCAGTGTCCTCTACTAATTCCAGAGTGGCAGACTGGGCAGTGGAGGCTCGCGACATTTGGGATCACACCCAGGATGCTAATCGAGCCTCTAAAGAAAGAATAAGGGTGTCCGCTGATACACATCAGCGTCCCGCTCCAACCTTTTCCCACGGTGACTTGGTGTGGCTCTCTGCTTGAAATATTAAGCTGCAGGCCGAGTCTACCAAGTTCGCGCCGCGATACATCGGACCTTTTAAAGTTCTCGAGCGAATCAGCTCGGTGGTCTACCGCCTGGCTCTTCCACCACATTTGGTTATCTCTGACATCTTCCACGTGTCCCTTCTCAAACCTGTTCACATGGCCTGGTTCTCCAAGTCATCTGCCGGCTCATCAGACTTGTCTTTTGATGAGTTTGAGGTTAACACCATTATGGGACGCAGGATTGTGCGTGGCAAAAAATTTTATTTGGTGGACTGGAAGGGTCATGGTCCAGAGGCCCGGAACTGGTAGCCAGTGGAGAACATCCATGCTCTGCTCCTGATCATGGCCTTTGAGCGTAGTGAGGCTCAGGCAGGGGGTCCTAGGAGGGGAGTCACGTGCTCAGGTCCTTCTCCTGATCTGATTGGTCCATCTCAGAAATCTGGAAGGTCCCAGAAGCGCACGGCTTTAAAAGGCCCGCATGGCCGCTCGGCCATGCCCTAGTATAGACTCTACTTGCTACCTGTGTGAATGATGACGGATGCATGTGCCTGCGAATGACTCATTAAGACTCCCCTCCCTCTGATATTACGTGTGTGGATAGGGACTTATTTGAGTCAGCGCCAGTCAGTGGCATGATACAGGCCACAGTGCATATCTTCACCTAACTAGCGTCCAACAGTGTGCCTCCTCTGGGCACTGTCGTATAGCAGCTGAGTCAGTCGCTGCGCTGCGATCAGCAGCATCTGTGGGCGTCCGCGGTAGCGAAGCCGCACACACGGTAGGTCTAGACGGACCCTGACCCTCTGCTTTGGGTTCAGCTCCTGTGACCATATACCGTGTGTGCAGTTCTCTGAGACCTGTGAGTTCAACAGGCTCAGTACTTACGTTTATGTTCCAAGCGTCTCTGTGGAGATAACAGAGTACGCTCTGTGCACACCGGGTGACGTTCAACCCGTGTGTTACGTCTTATGTCCGGAAACCATTAAAGTGTGTCACTGATTTGTAAATTCTATGTCATTTAATCTAGATATGTCTGGCTTACACACCAATATTTAGTGTGCTAGACACACCAGAGTCAGGTGAAATAAGGAATTGTTTATACCTTTTTTTCATTCTCACTTCATACTCCACAAATAGTTTGAATTATATAAAAATAAGGTGAGATTTTGAAAACACATCAATAATGGTCTTGACAATGCTATCAATGGAGAATTCATTGGGAGCAGACATCATTGACACAAGACATGACCCCAGGGAATGTGCTTGAAGTAGGAAATGTAAAGCGCATTTATAATTTAGACTTACTTTTCTATAAAGAAACCTTTTCAGTTGCTCTGGAGAAGTTGCTTAGCAACCTCTATTGCAGGGAAAACATCATCCGTACAGCAATATAAATATGAAAATTACAGACACCGTGGAAAGGAAAAAAAAAGACCTTGACAGCTAAACCAGTAACATGCATACAAATTCTGCAAAAAAAAAGTGTAACTCTGAAGTGGAATAGACAATTGTATTAAGATCATGTTCTCATGAAAAAACACAAAGATAACCCTTGATATTTTATAAAAAAAAATAGGGACTTATGATTTCATGAATTCATATTTATGTACAGCTTTAAAGAGAACCTGTTTAGCTTGGATATGCCGTGCAATCTCCCAGCACCATGTGATATTGCCGTAAGAGCTGGATCGATTAATAATATAGATTTATGGAAAAAAAATATCAGTATAAAGTGGGTTTCTCGCATCCAAGTTTCACAGCCTGTGTATGGACTGCAATTTATGGACCAGCCTTACCATATATGAAGTTGTCGAGTTTGGCTCAGGAGACCAGTGGCATTTCTGGAAGTTGCATCCATACCATGACGTGTACTTGGAATGTGTGGGATCGTCTGAATTTGTGTATCAATAATTGCAATCCTTGTTCATTCTGGGTTTAGCATTAAAGTGGGAAGTTCTAACTAGTGAGTAATGAAGCCACCTTAACTGATGAGCCCAAAACTAGCAAAGATTTCAATAAAGTCAAAATAAACCAAATTGTTTTCTGCAAATCTATATATCAATATATATATATTTATATATATATATATATATATATATATATATATATATATATACATATATATATATATATATATCAATATGTGCAGCACTTCCTGTCCTCTACCATTTTGGTAGCAGATATGACTGTGTGTTCATATTGTTACATATTGTACATATTGTTAATTATCATGTTTATAATACCAATAAATCAATGCTGGATTGGCTTGGTTTTAAACCAAAATCACTATTCAAACCAAGTACAGGTGCATGGTGCATCATTAAAATGGCCCAGCAGTTCAGTGTAACTTGCACCCCACACATACTTACTTTTCATCTCTATCTATCTATCAATCTATCTATCTATCTATCTATCTATCTATTTAATCTATATTTGCCCTTCTCTGGATCCTGCAAAGCCAAAACTGTTTATCAAGGTAGAGTTGAGGAAGGGGATAAATGCAAAATAAATAAGTGGATATGATCTCCTGAACTTCATGGCCATGCCAAGAGTGCAGCACGTGCCTGTGCTTGTTTTGAACAGTCATTTTGTGCTGACAGACTCTCTATAAGGTCAGGATCACACATGCGAGAAACACGGCAGAGTCTCGCATGTTAATACCTGGTGTCATGATCCAGGTTGGGTCTGACAGTTTAAATGCACAAAGTAACCTTTTTTTTCCCTTTGGCTGTGTGCCAATGGTGGTTTTCCCCCCGGTGGCCATTACACTCTGGTTATCTTAGTTTGTGCACTTAATTATGTATCAGGTGTGATAGCTCTATAGGACAGTATCAGGTGTGTCAATCACTGTTTGGTGATTAGTCCTCAGTTATATGCAAGCCTGGGTGAAGGATGGAGCTCAAGGAGAGTCACGGGCAGCTCAGAGAGAGTGCATTGGTGGAGTCAGCGATGGTGTCTTCAAGGAGTGCTCGCATGGCGTGGTGGAGTCTCAGCGATGGTATCAGCAAGGAGTGCTGGCATGGTGTGGTGGAGTGGCAGTTGCAGTGTAACTGCACTCACGGTACTGGACTTGGTTGCTGAGAGCTGGACTCAAGCATGCTGGACTTTTTGGCAGAAAAGCTGGACTCATTTGCAGGACTTTGTCTCTGGACAGCTGCATGGAGGTGGTGGACTCTGGTTGCTCCAAGGCTGCACTATGGTGTTCCGGTCGGAGGAAAAGATGCACGCAGGTGGTGGGCTCTGTTGCTAGGAGCGTAAGCAACAGAGCAAAGCTAAGTGGTGTTTCCCCTGTTTTGTTACTTTTCCTTATGTGTGTTTAGTGCAGTGGTGGGATTAGTTTCCGCACCGACCAATTCCCTAGTGCAGGTCTAGGTGGAGGGCGAGCTAGGGTTTAAAGGTATCCTGAGCGGTACCCGGTGCGGAACCGGCCTAGGGAATGCTAGGAGTGTAGAGACACTGACTCAGGGGAGTACAGGAGGGCTCCACGTCCCCATTCCCTATCGCAGGGCCACCATTGTTATTGTTACCCAGGTTTTCACTTATTGTTTAAATTCGCCTTACTGGAGGCGGGGTTTCCAGATTTACGTGTGACATGTATTACCTAAATTCGCCTGTTGGAGGCGGCGTATCCAGCTGCACGTGTTATTATTTAAATTCGCCCGACTGGAGGCGGTGTATCCAGGGTCACGCGTGTCATCTAAATCCGCCCTGCTGGGGGCGCTGTGTCCAGCTGCGCGTGACCTTGACACTCTCCACTGCCGCCGGCACTTGGATCAGAGTGTGCGGCCGCATAGCAACACATGGAGCCGCATGCTCTGCTCCTGAGTGTCGGCAGCAGTGCCAGGTATTAACATGCGAGACTCGGCCGTGTTTCTCGCATGTGTGATCCCGGCTTAAACCCCTTCATGCTGTGGCCAATTTCAGTTTTTCTGTCTTAATTGTTTCCTCGGCTTCTTCCAAGCATCACAACTTTTTTATTTTTCCGTCCACATAACCGTATGAGGGATTTATGTTTTGCAGAATGAGTTGTACTTTTGAATGGCACCATTTATTTTATCTTGTGATGTAATTGAAAGTGGGAAAAACATGTCCAAGTGCATTGAAATTGCAAAAAAAAGTGCAATTCCACTATTGTTTTTTGGGCTGTTTATTTACCATGTTCATTATATGGTAAAACTGACCTGGCAGTAAGATTTTCCAGGTCAGGGCAATTACACAGATATCAGATAAGTTTTTTTTTTGTTTTTTTTTTATTTAAATGGTGAAAAAAAATCTGAATTTTTAGTAAAAATAAAAACTAATTTTGCTTGTGTTGCCCTTTTCTGAAACCCATAACCTTTTACATTTTTGGGATATGGGGCTGTGCGGGTCTTATTGTTGCTCACTGAGGAGACATTTTTACTGATATCACTTTGAAGTAGATACAATGTTTTGATCGCTTCTTATTGCATTTTACTGCAATGTAACAGAATGCAAAAAGCTGGAATTATGGCGATTCAATTTTTTCTCGTTATGACTTTTACCGATTAGATTAATTTATTTTATATTTTGATGTATTGAACTGTTATGAATGCAGCAAAACCAAATATGTACACTACCGTTCAAAAGTTTAGGATCACTTAGAAATTTCTGTATTTTTGAAAGAAAAGCACAGTTTTTTCCAATGAAGCTAACATTAAATGATTCAGATATACACTCTATACATTGTTAATGTGGTAAATGACTATTCTAGCTGCAAACATCTGGTTTGTAATGCAATATCTTCATAGGTGTATTGAGGCCCATTTCCAACAACCATCACTCCAGAGTTCTTAGGGTACTTTACGTTTGCTAACTGTGTAAGAAGGCTAGTGGATTGTTAGAATACCCTTAAGAACCCTTTTGCAAGTATGTTAGCACAGCTGAAAACAGATTGGCTGAGTAGAGTTGCTATAAACCTGACCTTCCTTTGAGCTAGTTGAGAATCTGAAGCATTACATTTGTTGGTTCCATTAAACTCTCCAAATGGCCTGAAAAAAAGAACTTTCATGTGAAACTCGACAGTCTATTCTTGTTCTTAGAAATGAAGGCTATTCCATGCGAGAAATTGCCAAGAAACTGAAGATTACCTACAACGGTGTGTACTACTCCCTTCAGAGGAGAGCACAAAAAACAGGCTCTAGCCAGAGTACAAAGAGAAGAGGGAGGCCCCGCTGCACAACTGAGCAACAAGACAAGTACATTAGAGTCTGTATTTTAAGAAATTGACACCTCACAGGTCCTCAAATGGTAGCTTCATTAAATAGTACACGCAAAACGCCAGTGTCAATGTCTACAGAGAAGAGGCATCTCTGGGATGCTGCCCTTCAGGGCAGAGTGGCAAAGAAAAAGCCATATCTGAGACTGGCTAATAAAAGGAAAAGATTAATATGGGCAAAAGAACACAGACATTGGACAGAAGATGCTTGGTAAAAAGTGTTATGGACAGACGAATCCAAGTTTGAGGTGTTTGGATCACACAGAAGAACATTTGTGAGATGCAGAACACCTGAAAAGATGCTTAAAGAGTGCCTGATGCCATCTGTCAAGCATGGTGGAGGTAATGTGATGGTCTGGGGTTGCTTTGGTGTTGGTAAAGTGGGATTTTGAATAAGGAAGGCTATCACTCCATTTTGCAACACCATGCCATACCCTGTGGACAGCGCTTGATTGGAGCCAATTTCATCCTACAACAGGACAATGACCCAAAGCACACACTCCAAATTATGCAAGAACTATTTAGGGAAGAAGCAGGCAGCTGCTTTTCTATCTGTAATGGAGTGGCCAGTGCAGTCACCAGATCTCAACCCCATTGAGCTGTTGTGGGAGCAGCTTGACCGTATGGTACGCAAAAAGTGCCCACCAAGCCAAACCAACTTGAGGGAGGGGCTTCTGGAAGCATGGGGTGAAATTTATCCAGATTACCTCAACAAATTAACTGCTAGAATGCCAAAGGTCTGCAATGCTGTAATTGCTGCAAAGGGAGCATTCTTTGACAAAAGCAAAGTTTGAAGGAGAAAATTATTATTTCAAATAAAAATCTTTTTTATGAACCTTGTCAATGTCTGGACTAGATTTTAAATTCATTTAGCAACTCATTTGATTAATAAAAGTATGAGTTTTCATGGAAAACACAAAGTTGTCTGGGTGACCCCAAACTTTTGAACTGATGTATATATTTATTTTTTTCTCTTGTTTTATTTTTAAAGGGGCAACGGGGAATGATTTGAAATTTTGTATCTTTTTTTCACAACTTTTTTTTTACCTTTTTACTGTATTTAATAGTTCTCTTACAGGAAGTGAAGCTTCGATCGTCTGATCGCTTGTTCTATTCATAGCAGTGCTGATACATTGCTATGTATAGCTAAAATCTGGATCTCCTATGAATGCCAGCTAAACGCTAGCTGTGGCAGTTGAATCATCATGACAATCATGGAGGTCTTCAGCAGACCCCCAGCTGTCATGACAACTCATCCATGCCCTGCGATCATGTTATTGGCACGCCGATTTCATTGAATGACCCATCCCCTTACCAGTACATATTAAGTGCTGCTGATATCATTCTGAGTGTGGGACCATCTAACACATGGCAGCAGGCGGTTGCGTAATTTTACATGTCCATTTAACCATTTAACATGTTAAAAGCTGTGTCCGTAGCTCTGTTCCACACGTGGCTGTGGGAGGCAGATGATGGCTAATTAAATCAGCCATCATTGGCCGGGAAAGATGAGCGCCCGCATCAAAGTCAAGGACACGACATATAACGTAAATGTATGTCATATGTTGTGAAGGGGTTAAGGTCATTTTTACACATCTATGAAATATGGACTGTGCTAGGATCAAGGGCTTAAATGAAGCAGTTAACTCAGATCAGGAGACTCGGCAGTCATGCGAGATCTTTTGATGCAAGTCGCCCGTGTTTCACACGAGTGAAACTGGCCTAAGTTATAGACTTATTTTTGAGGAAATACCCTGTGACACAACGCTCCTGCTGTAAATTCACTACAAAGGTGGCTTCATGTAGCCAGATTTATGATCCTTGAAACTTTGTCTATGAAAAGTATTTTGGAACGCAATATCAGAAATATAAAACTTCAACAACTTTAACAACATTAATTTAGCTATATAATATATTATCACATTAATACACATATTTACTATATTTAGCTGAAAATAAATCAAAATGCTACTTAAAGGTAGAAATTTACTTTAGAAGCTACAAGTATTTGCTTACATCACTATCCCTTTAAGATATCATTGAAAACATTGGACAGTGACTGGTGGTACCCTTGTTAATATGTCAGGTGAACATGTGAAACAGAAATACTAAAAGTTGTGCTCAGTTATGAAGCTATTAAGGTTGTTTTTCAGAATATTTAATTTTGTTTTATCTACATAGCTGAAACTCACAAAACATTTGAGTAACATATAAATCTAATTTTCTTTTCAATGCAAAAATACTTTAAGCAGTACAGATTCAACAATTATGGTTGTTTTCTATAATAGCCTTTTGTGCTGGATGGAAAAAATAATGGTTATAAAATATCAAACATAGCACATAATTGGAATAGCAAAACAAATTACTTTTTCATTATTTCTACCGTCCTTTGTGCTTTACCCATTCTGTTTTTGCTTATTTTTATTTAACTCTTTAAACATTTTGGTTAACAGTTATATATTTGTAATAGCTTGACTACCGTAAGAATAGGGAAAATTTGTTACCTGTAATTCTACTTTCGTCAAGTCTGAAGGCACAACAGAATGAGATATTTTGCAACTCACATCTGTCCTAGGACCGCCCACCTAGCAGTCAATTATCCAATTATGGGAGAGAAATGCAATGTTAAGATTGTTTGCGCGATGCTGTGTTACTTCTCATGGACAAACCATATTGTGGGGAAGTCAAGAAGTCTGAGGTCAAATACCAGGAGAGTACATCAATGATAAAATGGATTAAGACAATTGAATAGTTAAAGGCAAAGTCTTGGGTCAGGCAACTAATGTCAGAATATGTCAAAGGCAAAAGGGTTAATATAAATGAGTAGTTAAAAGGCAAATCCAAGGTCTGGCAACAAAGATCAGAATATCAGTACACAAAGCAAACACACCACCAAGCAAGGCTACTACAGGCATTGGTGTGACAATGGCCAGCCAGCCAATTAGCTAGGTAATAAACCTGAATGGATAACACCATGAGGAAACCTCACAGGTCTGGCCAGATTGGGCAGCTGATCTGTCACTCACAAAGCTGACAGCCCAGCAATCCTCTGCCTCTGATCGGGTGGCTGGGCTGTCACTCACAATACTAACAGCCCAGCATGCGTCTGATACTATAGGGCAACTGACTCACAGCGTCATTTGGACACACAGACTGGTGAAATTGTGACAGTTTAGTTTTTCAAACATCAAGGAAGGTGACCAGAATGTGGTATACTTAAATGGAGGACCCTAAAAAAATGACATAGGATCCCCCTATAATTAATAATCAGCAGACAGCTGTGGGCTGATATTAAATGCATAGGAAGGGACCATGAATATGCCCCCCCAGGCTAAAAACATCAGCTCTCTGCCACCCCAGAAAAGGTGCATCTCTAAGATGTACCAATTATGGCACTTACGCTCACTCTTCCCACTTGCCCTGTAGTGGTGGCAAGTGGGGTGATAGTTAGGGGGGTTGATGTCACATTAGAAAAAAATTGCAGATGAGAATTAACCCATTGAATATCATTGACCAGAGTGCAAGCCGTTTTTTTATCGGATTGCTCTCGTCCGTTTTTCTTGCAAATGAGTATGAGCCCTTAGATGGATTTACAACAAACACAGGTAATAGATGAGTTTGTTTACATAAGTGAATGGAAACTTAGAAAACAATTATTTGGAGCTTGGACAATCTGTTTAATGTCAGCTTCAGTAAGAAAACAGTCTATTCAAGGATTTGTAATCATAAAACTCCACCTACATAACACAGTTGTTGATAGCTGTAATGAGTGCTATAAGGATCTTGGTTCTAGGATCTGTGATGCTAATCACTTCTCATGGCCAAGCCATGAGTCAGAGTGGTCAGGGAGTTCAAGGTCAGAAGCCAGAAGGGTACATCATAGACAGAAGGAAAAGACAAAGTGTAGTCAAGTAATGTTCCGAGGTCAGAGTACAGGGAGGATAATGGATTAGAGGGGTTAAACAGGCGGATTGTCAGAATGAAGTCCAAGGTCAGGCAACAGATAAAGCATACAGAACTCAAGGCACTGGAAAGCACAGCACAAACCTCACAAGATGAATGTACATCTGGCAGTGTTCTGGTAAACACAGCTCGGTTAAAAAGCATGGGCATTAACTGGAATAATGAACACATGAGGGAGCCAAAGGCTCACAGTCTCAAATTGGATAGTCGAGCTGTCAATCAACAGATTGAGAGTTCAGCATGTCCCTGTACCAGATTGGATGGCCAAGCTGTCAATCAAAGTACTGACAGCTTCAGCACACCCCTATACCAGATTGGACGGCCAAGCCTGTCAGTAACCACATCCCAGACACACTGAAGGGTGGAACTGTGACAGGATCCTAATGGAAACTATGTTGCAGAAGTTTAAGCACAATAGGCTCATCTGTAAAGAATAGTCCCTTCACTTTGAGCCAAAGCCAGAATTTCTTCCAGTGGTATGATAACAGCTATTACTAGAAGGCTTTCAGGAAATACCAAGGTTTGACAATTTTTTTTGCAAATTTCTTTCAGTTTAGATCTATTAGTCTCTATGTAGAAAAGAGAAGCTTTTCTAGATGTTGATGAAACAAACCATATAGATCTTTGTAAATAAGTATTCTCTGCTTCATAGATCTAACAATGATGGAGATTATGCCCTGCAGGGACAGAACAGGGCTACTAGAATCGTAGATATGCTGTCCAGTATGATTATTGTAAAAACAAAAATTTTTTGTACCAGAGTGGAACTGTAGGGAATATGAGAGGAAATCTGACTTTCCATGAATGGCAAAGGATCTTGGACATGTGAATAGGTCTACACTCCTTGGAAGATTTGTATCTCTGTTGGGTTTGGGAACTTCTTTGAAGTTCTGCCGCTAAAAAACTGGGCTCTTCAGTCTAGTAGATTTCACTCTGATCAATTCAGGATTGCCTTGCATTCTCATAACAAGATTAGACTTCTCTTGCCCCCTTGCTAGTTGATGAAAAATACAAAACTGCATATTCTGACCAGACCAGATCTTCTCTTACTTGATTAATAAAGTAAAAGTATTCATGTCTTACATTGTTCATTTCTCTGAGATGAATGACTGTTTTATATCTTGGAGAAAACCAGGGACATTTCATTAACTGCTCAATAAAAGGGCTCCCCAACGCTGGACTGAAGCATCAAGAGTTATAACAATTTTTTCCCTCCTTTGAAAACATTACACGCTGGAAAGATTAACACATTCAATACAACACAATATGTCAATATGTAGAAAACCTTATTTCTTTCTAAGGAGAAAAGACTTCTAACTTTGTGAAAACATTGGTCATCTAAATTATTTTCTTTTTTTCTCAGTGGATAAGCCATCAGTGTTCTTGGGCTGTTAACTGCTTCCATCAGTGCAATCCAGTTGGTCAAGACCTACATTTTCAATATAAGTAGCAGTAAATTCTTTGGATCTGAGACTGGAATCCTTGAGAAATTCACAAGGAATAGAAGATTAGAAATTCTTCATGGGACCGCCAACATAAGTCTATGTGGAGTTACACGAGGTTTGTCACGCATAAACAGCTCCAAGGACACGAAGTTCACACACCGCAATGAGAAACCCGGAGAACACTCATATACTAAAATAGAGAAACATAGAATTAAAAGCAAGCAATAAACATGAAAAATAATAAACAAGGTAAGATAAAAACATGATAACCCCCTATACCCATAAAAAGATGCCTATCACAGAAATGCAGAAAAACCCATGTTCTCGTTAAGTCCAGCAGGGTTAAGGGTACACAAATGATATGTCCAACAGCATTCCAATTGTGCAAAGATTTTGCCCATATCACCACCTCTAGCACCCAATAATTGCCTTAATGCATAAACCACGAGAGATACATTTATGATATTTTTTAAAATGAAGTGGTAGAGTTTTCAGAAGAACGTCATTATCAACTGTGGAGGCCATCTCAATATCCAATATGTGTTCCCTCACTCTAAATTTGAGTTCTCTTGTAGTAAGATCAACATATATTTTCCCAAAACAGCATTCAGGATGATATACCACCCTCTTGGAAGTGCATGTGAGGTGCTTACGAATATCGGAAAGGCATGATACACCGAAATTTTTTAATTTGTTAGATTTGTCTAAATTTTGATAGGTCTTACATAGGCCGCATGGAAAAAATCCCTGGGATAGAGGCCCATTATTAGAGATTCTTTTGGCTGAACGTTGAGTTACACATGTGGGGTAGAAATTAAAGCTTGTTTCAAAATGGGGTCCGTAAGGAGGACATTCCAATGTCTGATGATCAATTCCTTGAGGTTATACCACTGACCATTCAAGGTGGAAATGAATCGTACCTGCTTGTTGTTCCCATTATCTATAATTTTGTTACTATAAAGCAGTTCATTGCTATTTGTTGCAACTGCTCTTTTGCACCCCCTCCTGATCATCCATCAGCTATAGCCCCTATTCTCAAATCTCCTGGTCAGTTCCACACATTGTTTCTCGAAAGTTATTGGATCCAAACAAATTCTTTTAGCACAAAGGAACTGACCTATAAGGATACCACAGATGGTGCTTGCCGGGTGGGCTGAATCCGCTTGCAAATATGAATATGTGACACCCCCAGAGTCCAGTTGTCACAGTGACATTACCTCCCTCTAATGGGTAAAGTCAGGCTTGGAGGCAGAAAGGGACCCCCATGCCAGGCAGCATAGATTTAATCACAATTTCCTGCTGCAAGTCAGAAAAGGGCGATGCCTTACAACTTCTGGCCAGCAGAGGGGGTTGGTGAGTCAGCTAGAAGTCAGCTGAGGGAGTTGTCATGGAAACAAAACAGCTGTGAGCTGTGAGGAGAAATGACAGTTAAGCGTGAGGACGAGAGGTAAAGAGATCTTTCTGGAAGATCCTGTCAGATAAAGACAGGCAGCTGATCTGTGAAGAGGGAAAGGACAAGAGCAGAGACTGAGAGACTCTAGGGAAGCTAAAATACTGCATATAGCAGACCCCTGAGTGAAGCGCTAATAAAGAGAAAAGGGACATCAGAGTCCTAGGCTGACAGGAGCTGTACGCCCTGATAGCCGAATCTGAAAGTACAGGGGATTGTAAATTCCTGTGCATATTGATCACCTGAGGGCACGGCAGCGGAAAAGGAGCCCGGGGCCGATGGTGAAGAGAACAGTACCTGTTGAATAGGCTCACGCTGACAGCCGTACAGGTTAGTGAAACAATCACGAATAGAGGGTCGCAGCATAGCTATATACAGCGGAGACCCACACACATAACGCAAAAAGGAAGGTCCTAAATCCCCACCTGGCAAGGTGGATCCCCTGAATGCCTCCAGGCGAGCCGGACTCATTCACCTGTATGTGGTACTCTGGACTGCAACCTATTACCAGTAAAAGGTAAAGGAACTGCACCGCTCTGTGTCTTTCTCTCATTTATCTGCACCCCAACGTTTACAGCCATTTTTACTATTTAACATCTTTGCCCTGGGACTACAGCCCTACCTGTGGAGGGCTACAACATCATAGCTGCGCCCAACATCCATCCCAGAGAAGCAACACCGCAGCGCTGGTCACCTCTGGCTAGAATACCACAGGTGGCATCACATATTTCACCATCTAATAACTTTATTTTAATTTTTACCACACAACTTTCCCCTATTTTAATTACTGGATGCCTCTGGGCCACGGACCGGGTCGCCGCCGCCATGACACCGTCCCCCATGGAAGTCGACGGGCCTGGTACCAAGTACCCCCAGGCCCCGTGGGGTGCTCCAACTGGCGTCACGAACAGGATTTAGCGAGCCTAGCAAAGTTGGGTACAAGGAGCCTGGCAAAGCTGGGCACTGTGCGCCATAGACTTTATTAAATTAAGTGCTAAAGACTTCACTGAGCTTTCAAAAACAGCAATAACTGCGTCACACAGTGCGTGTGAGCAGAGAGGGGCGTGCCAGTGAAGCTGGAGCTGTGATTTCTTGTGAACAAGTGAAAAACAGGAAGAAAAATGCCCAACGCGGGTGAAGATTCAGCGGCGGTCGCAGCCGCAGCCTCCATAATGCCGCTATCAATGCCATATATACCAGGAGCGGCCTGGTTACCTTAATACTCAGAGGAGTTGCACACCCTGAGTGATTTTAAAGAAAGACTATGTAGTTTGTTCAAAGTGTACCCCCTGTCTGAGAGTCAAAAAGTCAGTATCCTCATTGACCAGTTAACTGGTGCGGCTCAGAGGGAAGTAAAGTCCTGGCCGGACACTGATAAAGGAACTGTCAAACAAATCTTGGCCAGACTGAAGAACACTTTTGATACCCGCACTGCAACAGAGATAAAAGAGATTTTTTGGGTGCAAACAGAGAGTGCAGGACAGTATGCGGGACTATGCCCTTAATCTTCAGGAGGCACTACGGGCTGTAAAGCAGGTTGATCCTGAGAGCATGCAAGATGAAGATAGATTATTAACAGAGAAGTTCATAGAGGGACTCCAGTCTAACAACCAAAGGACACAGCTGTGTATAATGGCCCTACAAAATCCTGAAATGGACTTTGCACACTTTAAGGATAGAGCCATCCGGGTGCTGCGTGAACCAAACCCTAGCAGCACAGAGCCCTCTAAGCATCCTGCAATTACATACCGGCAGGAGACAGCATCCTTTTAAAGACCTCTATTGAGACTGACAAGCCATCCCAAGATGATGATTCTGCTGCAGACTTACGTCTCCAAGTCAAGGAACTAACTAAAAGTGTGGCTACACTCACAAAAACTGTGCAGTCCCTGCAAGTGACTCCAAAGAAGAAGATCCAGCTAGCCTCCAGTCCAGATGACGTCCCTCCACCGACCAGAGGGAGAGACAGCGATCGTTACGACAAGGACTGACAGCCCATCTGTCGCCACTGCAACAAGGCAGGACACCTAGCAAGATACTGTCAGTTAAACAAGCAACCCCTGGGGCAAAGGGCCAACCCCCAGGAGTAAGATGACCAGGCCCACCAAATTGGCGAGACAAGTACGTAGGAGGACGACCAGTCTTGCCTGTTGTGATTGACGGTTTTCCGATGAACGCTTTCCTGGACACCGGCTCCCAGGTGACAACGATACCATATGTTCTTTTTAAGCAGTACTGGGCAGATTCAGACATTACTCATAGCCCAGATAAAGACCTTACCATTTTGGCTAGCAATGGTCAGCCCTTGCCTCAGATGGGATATAAAGAGGTGACCATCAAGATTGGCCGAGTAGAATTGCAATCGCAAGGTTTGATAATAGTTGATGTTGACAAACGAGAATGCCATCCTATGATCACTTTAGGCACTAATGTAATTGAAATTTGTCTTGGAGAAATTATTGTTTTGTTACAACAGGTAGCAGAGACCGCCAGCTCCAGTCAGCAACGGGTCCTGCAAAAGGAGATCAGAGCCCTGATGCAGAGACAACAAGTAAAGCTGTCTGGTGGAGAAATCGGCAGTGTCAGAGTAAGTGATCCTTTCCCCATTGCAGTACCTCCCAGAAGTGAAATGTTAATTTGGTGTCAGGCAGCAATAGGCCTCAGGGGTCAAGATTACCAAGCCTTGGTAGAACCCATGTATTCTGATAGTAGGCCCACTATCCTGACAGCCAGAAGGGTAGTTGATGTCCGCAAGGGGAAAGTACCAATACGCATCTTAAATTGTGGGGAGAGAGAGTTCCAGTTACCCCAGTATGCCACCCTTGCTAAATTGTTCACCGTCAGTAACAATGCAATCAAGACACTAGAACCCTTGCTTCCATCTGACAAGGTGGAAGAGAATGGCTCTGAAGGGCAGCAGGAGGATTGGTGTTAGCAACTACACGTAGGCACTGACTCCACCCCTTCACACCAAAAGCATGGGGCTTACAATGTGGCTCGAGAATTTGAACGGGTCTTCAGCAAGCATCCTCTAGATTTTGGGCAGGCAAAAGGGGTTCAACATCATATCCCCACCGGAGATCATCCACCCATTAAAGAGACACACCGGCCTGTTCCCCCAGCACACTACCAATGTGCCAAGAGTATGTTACGAGAGATGATGGAGGCTGGGGTAATCAGAGATAGTTTTAGCCCCTGGGCAGCTCCATTAGTCCTCGTTAACAAGAAAGACAGTACTATGAGAATGCATGTAGACTACAGGAGGATTAACAGCATTACACATAAAGACGCGTACCCATTGCCTAGAATTGAGGAATCACTAGCTGCATTGAGAACTGCTAATTATTTCTCTACCTTAGATCTCACCAGTGGGTATTGGCAGGTTTCTGTGGCAGAGGCAGACAAAGAGAAGATGGCGTTTACAACACCAGTGGGCCTCTGCGAGTTTAACTACATGCTGTTCAGGCTCAGCAATGCACCAGGAACATTTCAGCAGTTAATGGAATGCTGCCTTGGACATAAAAACTTTGAAACCATTCTGCTGTACCTGGATGACATCATCGTCTTCTCCAAAACCTACGAAGACCATTTGAAGCACCTAGCCGAGGTATTCGAAGCCCTGTCAAACTTTGGCCTGAAAATAAAACCGTCCAAATGTCACCTTTTGAAACCTAAGGTGCAGAACCTAGGCCATGTGGTGAGCGCGGAAGGTGTGGCACCCGATCCTGACAAAGTCACCGTTATCCGGGACAGGAAAAGACCAAGCACTATCCATGAAGTGAGGCAATTTCTTGGGTTAGTAGGCTACTACCGAAGATTTATCAAGGACTTCACCAAGAGAGCAGCACCGCTGCAAGATCTTCTAGCGGGCCAATCCAAGAAGGCCAAGAACCAAAATCTTCCGTTGAGTGGAACAAAAGGATAGAAGAGTCCTTCACCAAGTTGAAATTGGCCCTCACAGGAGATGAGGTCCTGGCCTACCCTAACTATGACCAACCATTTGTACTTTACACTGACACCAGCAATGTGGGATTGTGAGCAGTGCTGTCACAAGTGCAGAAAGGCAGAGAGAGATTGATTGCCTACGCCAGCAGGAAGCTTCATCACACTGAGAGGAACCCCGACAACTACAGTTCCTTTAAGCTGGAGTTCCTCGCCATAGTCTGGGTGGTAACAGAGCGCTTCAAGCACTACTTGGCTTCCGCAAAGTTCACCATCTACACGGACAATAATCCGCTAATCCACCTTGAAACAGCAAAGCTTGGGGCACTTGAGCAGCGATGGATGGCCCGGCTGTCCAACTACGAGTTCACCATCAAATACAGAACAGGATATAAGAACGCTAATGCAGATGCGTTGTCCCGGATGTCCAATTCACCAGACGGGGTAGAAGATCCAAAAAAACTCGAAGAAATCGAGTTACTAGCCTTCCACCGTCTAATTGCAGCCCAGCGTTCTCAAGGAGTAAGGAATAAGCGCTTTGTCGTATGAGAGGTAACGTTGAATCCATTACCCCATCATGAGTGGGCAGAGACACAAGACAGTGACCCAGCTGTTCGCCTCGTAAAGGAGTGCCTGGCAGAAACTGATGCACACCCTGGTCCAGATGACCCACAGGAAGCACAGCAACTGTGGAAGGAGAGAGGCAAGCTGTTTATCTACAAGGGTAAACTGTGTCGGAGGAACATCAACTCGCGGACACACGAACTGGTCTGGCAGGTGGTAGTCCCAAAGAGGGATGCGCCAATGGTCTTAGAGGCATGCCACAATGGAGCAAGACACTTCGATTGGAAGAAGTTGGAGGTCCTCCTTCGTGAAAGATTCTACTGGGTTGGCATGAGGAGTTCCATTGAGAAGTGGTGCCGAGAATGTGGCCCATGCTACCTGCGCAGAAAAGACCGAAATAGCAAGCGAGCCCCATTACAGCCGATCATCACAAAACAGCCGCTTGAATTGGTAGCCTTGGATTAAGTGACGTTAACTCCGAGTAGGAATGGCTACACCTATGCTTTGACCATCATGGACCATTACTCAGGGTTCTTGGTAGTCGTGCCTGTTAGAGACCAAACAGCGAAGACAGCAGCCAAGGCATTTCAGCAACACTTTTGTCGACCGCATGGATACCCTGAACAAGTGCTCACCGACCAAGGTCCAGCCTTTGAGGCAGAAGTGTTCCAGGAGTTCTGTAACATGTACGGTTGCAAGAAAATCAGAACGACGCTGTATCATCCACAGACAAATGGCATGTGTGAGAAGATGAACCAGGTGGTCATTGACTTATTGAAGACCTTACTTCTGGAAGAACGAAACCAGTGGCCAGAGAAGTTGCCAGATCTGGTAGATCTATATAATCATATACCGGTAAACTCCACAAATTTCACTCCGGCCTACCTGATGAGAGCAAGACCTGGCAAGTTACCTATTGATTTAGACATGGGAGTCTTAACACCTGAGACAACATCACCAGATGCAGACTGGGATACAGAGCGGCAGCAACAATACCGCAAAGTACAAGAATGTGTGGAGAAAAGTTTGTCCCAAGCAAGACAAAGACAGGAAAGAAATTACAATCAACATGCCCCTGCAGTTCCCTTGACACCAGGAGAACAAGTACTTAAAAGAAAGAGACGTGTTCACAAACTAGATGACCAGTGGGAAGCAGAGCCATACACCGTGATACCTTCAGACTTTAATAACACCAAAGTATGTATCATCAGCAAAGATGGAGGAGAAACCTTAGAAGCAGTCTCAAGAGATCATCTAAAGATGTGCCCTGATCAATTGAAGGACAAGAAAGAAGTCCAAGACACTCCACAACCCATAGTAGAGGTGGAAGAAAAGATTCAAATTATACTTGGAGAATTTCCTCGGACGTGGACACAAGTAAATCAGGCAATAGTAGTACCAGTACTAACCTTTCATCAGCCTACTGCACCAGATGAAGAAGAGACTCTAAATGAAATGGCTCCAATAACAGATACCACATCTGCAGAGGAATGTGGAAATCTGTCCCCTGCTAACAGCGCATCTGACAATCTCATGGTGAGTCTAGGAGTAGAGAGAAGGCAGTCTAGAATACCTCTCTTAAACAAGTCTACTTTTAGCGTAGTGACTAATGCACCAACAGTAGGCATCAGAGAACAGGTCAGATCATCAGAAATACCTATACTGTGTAGATCCACTTGTAGTACTGGAAGTCAAATCCCTGCCCATTACAGAGATTACGTAATGTAAATAAAGTAATAAGAATGTATAGTAGTAACCGTTAAGCATGAGAGCCTACAGAGACTTACTGTAAGAACCTTTTTTAAAGTATTCGCAATAACCAGTTAAAGGAAAATTGGGCCACAGGACTATGTGTGGTCAGAACTGTATTTGTAAATAGTTACTCCAAAAAGGCCTTTGAAATAAGTGGCCAAAAAACAGGCCCTTCTACAGAGTGCCTTGTAGCCAAGCCCAGGGACAAGATACAAAGTGGGTTAAGGCGGTTCCCACCAACCAAACTCCAGGTACAAGCAAAAAGACAATTCCTGGATAGCAGCGTAAGGACTGGTCGCTGCAGTAACTGTGCTATTGTTTTTTTTTTCTTGTTTGGCTTTTGATAATTTTTACATTTTTAAGACTTTGTAGATTTGCATTAATTGTTGTTAACAATTCTTGTTATATTTTCCTCAGTCCAGGAGTACTGAACTTAACTGGGGGGGAAATTGACACCCCAGAGTCTGGTTGTCACAGTGACATTACCTCACTCTAATGGGTAAAGTCATGCTTGGAGGCAGAAAGGGACCCCCATGCCAGGCAGCATAGATTTAATCACAATCTCCTGCTGCAAGTCAGAAAAGTGAGATGCCTCATAAATTCTGGCCAGCAGAGGGGGTTGGTGAGTCAGCTAGAAGTCAGCTGAGGGAGTTGTCATGGAAGCAAAACAGCTGTGAGCTGTGAAGAGAAATGACAGTTAAACGTGAGGAGGAGAGGGAAAGAGATCTTTCTGGAAGATCCTGTCAGATAAAGACAGGCAGCTGATCTGTGAAGAGGGAAAGGACAAGAGCAGAGACTGAGAGACTCTAGGGAAGCTAAAATACTGCATATAGCAGACCCCTGAGTGAAGCGCTAATAAAGATAAAAGGGACATCAGAGTCCTAGGCTGACAGGAGCTATACGCCCTGATAGCCGAATCTGAAAGTACAGGGGATTGTAAATTCCTGTGCACATTGATCACCTGAGGGCACGGCAGCGGAAAAGGAGCCCGGGGCCGACGGTGAAGAGAATGGTACCCATGGAATAGGCTCACGCTGACAGCCGTACAGGTTAGTGAAACCATCACGAATAGAGGGTCGCAGCATAGTTATATACAGCGGAGACCCACACACATAGCACAGAAAGGAAGGTCCTAAATCCCCACCTGGCAAGGTGGATCCCCTGAATACCTCCAGGCGAGCCAGACTCATTCCATTACCTGCATGTGGTACTCCGGACTGAAACCTATTACCAGTAAAAGGTAAAGGAACTGCACCGCTCTGTCTCTTTCTCTCATTTATCTGCACCCCACCGTTTACAGCTATTTTTACTATTTAACATTTTGCCCTGGGACTACAGCCCTACCTGTGGAGGGCTACAACATTATAGCTGCGCCCAACATCCATCCCAGAGAAGCAACACCGCAGCGCTCGTCACCTCTGACTAGAATACCACAGGTGGCGTCACGTATTTCACTATCTAATAACTTTATTTTCATTTTTACCACACAACTTTCCTCTATTTTAATTACTAGACGCCTCTGGGCCATGGACCAGGTCGCCGCCGCCGTGAGACCATCCCCCATGGAAGCCGATGGGCCCGGTACTGAGTACCCCCAGGCCCCGCGGGGTGTTCCAAATATGTGGCTGTCGGCTTCCTGTACACATCTGTATGAATCACCCCATTGTTGGAAGCTTCGATTCAAATGTCAAGGAAGCACAACCACTGTTACCTAGGTAATGAATCCTCTTGTTATACTGCATTGATCTAAGATTTTACCTTTACTTTGCATTCATTTGGGATCTACCTTTATTCAATCACACATGGAGAATTTATATGTATAGAGATAATGAATGTATTTATTTTTTGCCCTATGCTCAGGGATACAGTGATTTCACTGTAGTCATCAATGTCGTATCCTACTAATGCATTTTATGCAATTTAGGATTTTCCATTACTTTTTAAAGGGCTCTTTTGTTGCTATCATATTGGAATTCATCAGCCATACCTGTTTAAATACATATATTATTATTGTACAGGCTATTTAATATCTGGAGGCACTATGCAGATGCAATGCACCGCATGTTTTGTTAGCTAACTATTTAATCCTTGTTGGCTTTTTGCAGCAATTTATTCCCTCATTTATACATTTTTTCTGGTGTTTTGTGGTGTCCCCTATGGCATTTTGCTTTTTCATGTACTCTTTTACATATTTTAATAGTGTTATAATAAAAATTTATTTTATTATATTGGGATCTCTTCTTCTTCCTATATTTATTTATATGGGATTAGTTGGTCAATATTGTGAAGTGCCCTTGGTACAGTGGGACACATGTTGATACAGAAATGGAATAAGTTTAATAACCTTGCCACTGCCACAATTAAATTTCAGTTCTGGCATTTAATCTTAGACTTAGTAGGGCATCCATAATCTATTTTTTTACTATCTTTGGCCTGATTAAAACACGTTCAGTATTTGGTCAGTATTTGTAAGCCAAAATCAGGAGTGGGTGAAAACTGCACAAGTGGTGCATTTGTTATGTTTTTCCTCTAATTACTCCACTCCTGGTTTTGGCTTACAAATCTAATATATAAAGCTGAATGTGTGTGTATGTTTGTATGTATGTATGTATGTGTGTATGTCTGGGATTGGCATCTGCACCGTCGCAGCTACAGCCACAAAATTTTGCACAGTCACACGTCTGGACCCCGAGAGCGTCATAGGCTATGTTGTGAGGCAAAATTTTAACCCCGCGCGTTCCAGTTCACCAAACAATTTGGCCTATTATTCTTATCATTTCTATGGTGTTATCGTCCTTCTGTAAAGCTGGAAATAACACAATTTATTACTGTGCCAACAGAGACCACCCTCTGACACAGACTGCAGGGGGGAGCCCAGTATCACACAGGATAGGATTAGATATACGGCTCAGCAGTCAGTATCACACAAGATAGGATTAGATACATGGCTCAGCAGTCAGTATCACACAGGATAGGATTAGATACACAGCTCAGCAGTCAGTATCACACAGGATAGGATTAGATACACAGCTCAGCAGTCAGTATCACACAGGATAGGATTAGATACACGGCTCAGCAGACAGTATCACAGAATAGGATTAGATACACGGCTCAGCAGACAGTATCACACAGAATAGGATTAGGTACACGGCTCAGCAGTCAGTATCACACAGGATAGGATTAGATACACTGCTGAGCAGTCAGTAACACACATGATAGGATTAGGTACTCAGCTCAGCAGTCAGTATCACACAGGATAGGGTTAGATACATGGCTCAGCAGACGGTATCACACAGGATAGGATTAGATACACTGCTCGGCAGTCAGTATCACACAGGATAGGATTAGATACACTGCTGATCAGTCAGTATCACACAGGAGAGGATTAGATACACAGCTCAGCAGTCAGTATCACACAGGATAGGATTAGATACACAGCTCAGCAGTCAGTATCACACAGGATATGATTAGATACACAGCTCAGCAGTCAGTATCACACAGGGTAGGAATAGATACACGGCTAAGCAGACAATATCACACAGGATAGGATTAGATACACAGCTCAGCACACAGTATCACACAGAATAGTATTAGATACATGGCTCAGCAGACAGTATCACACAGAATAGGATTAGATACACGGCTCAGCAGTGATTATCACACAGCATAGGATTAGATACACAGCTGAGCAGTTAGTAACACACATGATAGGCTTAGGTACACGGCTCAGCAGTCAGTATCACACAGGATAGGGTTAGATACATGGCTCAGCAGACGGTATCACACAGGATAGGATTAAATACACTGCTCAGCAGTCAGTATCACACAGGATAGGATTAGATACACGGCTGAGCAGTCAGTAACACATGATAGGATTAGATACACAGCTCAGCAGAAAGTATCACACAGGAGAGGATTAGGTACACAGCTCAGCAGACATTATCACACAGGATAGGTTTAGATACACAGCTCAGAAACAGGATGTGCCAAAGGAGAGGACATTTTCATTCCAAGAATTCCACTCATTCCATATGATTTGTTTTTTGATTTTTAATGCCTCCAGTTTCCAGTTCAACTGCTATTTACAATGTTCCTTAACAATGCTCAGGGAAAGTACTTGAAAGTGGTAGGGATCGATTTACAATCTCCATGCTTTTCTCATGGTCAACTTTACGTGGTCTGTTCAAGAGTTGGAACTGCCAAAAATCTGTTCATCTTTGCACCGAAAGGAAAAACCAAAAATCTTGAATGAGTTGAAAATAAAATACTATCAATACTTGGGTAGTCGTTTAGTTAATTTGTGTTGCAAATCTGTAGTGTTGAATATATGATGTGAAATATTTTTATGTGCAATATAATCATTATAATTTGTTATAACTAACCACAGTTGGTTACTATGCCCAGGCAACGCCGGGCTCTTCAGCTAGTACTAACATAAAATACTGAACGTGGAAGCGTGGCCTAAAAATAAATTTCTTTGTGAGTGCTTGAAGAAATACAAGGCCATAGAGATCCTTATTGGCTTGTAAAATTAGAAACAATCTTGACATATTGGACAGTTCTAAAGACATAGATCACACTTCTATCTAAACGGAAATTGAAGTTTACTGTTTTGGAGGTGGAAATTGGCCTCTTACTCCTTTGGTCCCTATGCAGCTGCACAGGTTGTGCCAATGGTGTGTTCATACTGTAATCTGTGGCCAACTATAGTATAGTTAAACTGATACACAATTTCTAAAACATGGAGTCTGCCTTTCCATCCATCAGCTCCAGCAGCAGTGTGGAATTATATACAGGGTATACCTGTCAGGCTCATTGTAGGATGGAAGAATGTGTCCCAGCAAAAGAAACAGGAGATGGTATAATTTACTGAAACATTTCAACCTACAAAAAATAGAATAACCACAAGATAAATGTCTATAAATGTAATTTGTATTTATATAAACAAATATTAAAAGCCGCATTAAAAATGTGGGCAGCAATGCACTAAAGAAAGTTAACGTACAAACGCATAAGGTATGGGTATAACATAAATGGTCAGTATAGCACTTTATAATAATTGAAATGGTTACATGCACAAACAATATAGTATGGAGACAATATAGTATTTAATAGTGACTGCTATATATGTAAATATACATATATGTACTTACCTCCCAAACTTTACAGAACAGAAATAGGGACAAACTATGCATCTCGCTATGTGTGCCGTGACAGATTTTGACTGCACCTTAGCCACATCTCCCTATCCTTAGCCATTTCTCTTTCCCCTGACAGGAGGCTTTGTCAGAGGGGCAGTAGCAGTGAGAGACATTTTATCAGATGGCTGAGACTGCAGGCAGTATACCAAAATCTGGGACTGTCCCATTGTATCTGAGATCTCATGTCCAAAATCCAAGTCAGTGGTCCTTGATGTGACTACTGAATAGCCAGTACTGGCGTGACGTCATGTGTGCATTATGTTCACCTCTAGTTGGGACATATGGATTTATTTTTTGTTCATTGATTCATTCATGCAGCAGCCATAACTTTGTCATTTTTATGTAAGCTTCACTATATGACATTTTTCTCTTTTCTGTCTGTAAGGCCATGTTCACACATTGCATAAATACTGTGTTTTTTGTTTTCTGCAGGTGTCCACACCAAACTACCAAATAAGCAAATAATCTTCTCTGGTTATTGTATTCTTCTTGCAATTTTTTATGCCTTTTTCCTTTTATTTGATGGGTTTTTTTTGGTGCAAATGTGACGCAGCATTTTTGATTTTTACCACACAAAAGCTTTGATTCTGCACTTAAAACCTGCAACTTTTTACAAGTGTTTTATTTGAGGCACCGCAGAGAAACCTACAGGGTAAAAAAAGCACCAAAACTGCACACTTCAGCAGTGTCTTTAGATGCACTATGAGCGTAGTTTTCATGAAATCACATCCTTTGCTTAGACAGTTAAGCATAGAATTTCTGTGCAAAAATTGAAAAAAAGCAGAAAAACCACAGCAGTTATGCTACATTTGAGCACAGCCAAAACGCGCAAGCAAAGTGGATGTGATTTCATGAAATCTCCTGCCCTTGGTGCGTCTTAAGATACTTTTGTGCTGTGTGGTTTTGGTGCATCTTAGTTGCGGGCAGCTTTCTCTCTGAAACAGCTATGCGCTGAATGATGACGTGTGATGATGAATGATGAAGCAGGACGGCATCGGATTCCTGCAGCTCCGCTCCGTTGCCAAGCTGCAGGGGTCGCTCCCTGCCCATTGATTGCCCTCAGGGTTAGCCACGCAGCAGGGGCCCACCTCAAGGGCCCTGATGCAGCTGCAGTGTTACTCTCAGCTATTAAAGTGAAATGAATGTTCACTACTCTCCACACCCATTTCTCTTTAGCAGTGGAGACAGGATCCTGTCTCCAGCTGCTGCTCCGCTGGCACCGTGCGAGCCCCCCTGACTCAGGGGCCCCATAGTTGCTGGGTGTGCCGCTATTAGCGATACGCCACTGGCTGGCACCCATGGAGCAGTGGGTGCCCTAGGCAGCTGCTGGCCAGTATGCCAGCAGGTGCCAGTGCCTGGGCACACCGGTGAATCCTCTGGTTCTCTGGTGGGCCAGTCCGACCCTGCACAGCACAGTGGTGTAGCATGGGATGGCTACAGTCACAGTTACCTCAGATGCTCAATTCTATTTAAATATTGTCTCCAATTTTTTTTTCTCTGTGGGCATGTGGTACAACATTTTGGTCCTTCCATTTGTCTGCACTGTTAAATGATTCAATGCAGATGAGCATTTTACATTTTTACACACTTGTTCTAAACCTAGCTAGGGTTAGCATTAGAGAGAAGTTTAATGGGGTATTCCCATATCCAATCCAATATATAATAGGTGTAATAATAATGATATTAGCACATACCTCCAATTAGAAATAAAGTATAGCTTTTTTGATTCACTATGTCTCTTTCCCCATGTGCAGAAATTGCAGGACCTTTGGTATCAATGGTTACAACCACTAGCAACTAGCTAACTAACTGTCACAATATAAGTGAACATAACCATGGATACGTAAGGTCCTGCACAAGAGGATAGAGACATAGTGAATGAAAAAACTATACTATATTTCTAATTGGAGGTATTTGCTAATATTCTAATTATTACACATATTACATATTGGGAAAGGATCTTGTAAATGGAAATACCCCTTTAATGCTAGGTTTAGGGTTATGGCTAGGATTATGGTAAGGGAAATGCAATAGTTACATAAAAACACCAAAAATGTAACTTTAAAAATATATATACATTGCATCCTTTTTTATTTTTAAAATGTTATGCTGGTTTTCAGAAAAAAAAAATAAAAAAGAGGGTCAATGGGCAAGCTATAAGTGCCACATTATTTTCTTAAATTACAGTACATTTGCTTAGGGCATAATAGATATTAATTTTCCTCAGGTTAGAGATACAAAATTATTGCCTTGCCCCAGGCGCTGGCAATCTCTGATACACCACTGCTTGTGCAGTGTGATTTTTAGCAATAAAGCAACCTCGTCATACATTGAGAAAATGAGCAAAATTGTTCTGTGATAATGCATAACATGATAAGGTGAATACTGTATTTTATCTTCAGGGTACAGATGTTCTTCCTCAAACATGCAGAGTCTACATGTGAATAAACCTTTTTTTATCAGCAATACTGAGGAAGACCTATGCCTCTAGAACTGTTAAAGAATATTATTTATAACCTTTATAATCTGTAGCAATACCAACATGTTCCTAAAGGCCTGAGGCCTCTGCATAGGTAAAGATCAAATCAGCTCCTTATCTGATTTCATGTGAACCAAAAGAATAGAGTACCAGTCCCATTTATTAACTAAAGCTCTCTGCATTTTAGGACTGGTTAGAAAGTCGCATTAACAAACCAGTGCAAGCGAAAGTATCCACTGAGGGCTTATTTTTTGCGTGCCTGGCTGATGTTTTTAATGTTATTACTTTTGTGCAAATACGTTCTTTTGATCGCCCGTTATTCCATTTTAATGCAATGTCGCGGCGACCAAAAAAGCGTAATTCTGGCTTTTTGAATTTTTTTCTTGCTACGCCATTTAGCGATCAGGTTAATGCTTTTTTTATTGATAGATCAGGCAATTCTGAACGCGGTGATACTTAATATGTGTATGTGGGATTTTTTTTAATTGTTTTATTTTGATTGGGGCGAAAGGGGGGTGATTTGAACTTTTAGGTTTTTTTATTTTTAAATATTTTTTTACTTTTGGCATGCTTCAATAGCCTCCATAGGAGGCTAGAAGCATGCACAACCCGATCGGCCCTGCTACATATGGGCGATGAGAAGATCGCCCATATGCAGCAGATCTACTGCTGTGCTTTGAGCACCGGCCACTGGGCAGCGCTCAAAGCCATTTGCCTGGAACAACCATAGAGGTCTCTATGAGACCAGTGGATGTCCAGGCAACGCGTCGTCGATCCCGATCACGTGATGGGGTCGGCGATGAGCTCACTTCCGGCCCGGCGGCCGGAAGTGCTATTTAAATGTATGCTGTCAGCTTTGACAGCGGAATTTAACTAGTTAATAGGTGCGGGCGGATGGCGATTCTGCTTGCGCCTATTGCGGGCACATGTCAGCTGTTCATAACAGCTGACATGTTGCGGCTTTGAGGTGGGCTCACCACCGGAGCCCACCTCAAAGCAGGGGATCCTTACCGATGACTTACTATTCCGTCATCGGTAAGGAAGGGGTTAATTAATCTAAATTTAACCATACTCACATCATTGCCTAGTCCACAGAAGCCAAATTCTCCTGCAACAGAATTAAAATAATAAACCACAATCCTCCTTACTTGTCAGCCTAGAAGATAATAATCCATTTGTCCCTCGATGGGTCTAGCTCTGCTACCTTTAGATGGCAGACTGCATTGTTGCATAATGCAAGTATACAGCAAGGCATCCAACAGACACACTGAGCAGCGCATGCTACTGCTGCTCAATGTCTCACAGTGAACTCCAATGACCTGACTAACATCACTGTGAGCATGAGAAAGTTCTCATGCGCGCTGTGCAGTCAGAAAGGTCCTGGGACATCACAGCCAATGAACTCTGTTCAACTCTCTCACATCAGCGCGAGAACCATGGGAAATGTAACAGCGCTCGCACTGACGTCAATGATTTGAGTTCATTGGCTGGGGACACTTTTGGAGAATGGCTCGACCCCTTTAAGAAAGGCAGCTGCAGACCCAGAAGTAGTAGATGGAGCACGCAGGGGACTGCGGCGGTGAATACGCTGGCATTTCTGCAGGGAGAGAGGGGCAGCACACAGAGCCACTGGCACTACAATACCCCCTTTTAAGCCCCTTCTTTTTCAAGCCTGCAAGAAATCTTTCCAGGAGGAGAGGCGCATGGATTTTCTACCTGGGTTCTCAGGACCTCTCCTTAGGATCGAACGCCTTCCAATCCACAAGAAAGATGTTAGGGACGGCGGAATGCACCAAATATAAATAATAGGAAGTCCATTCGCCGCCCGGGGTCCACCGTGCAGTAGGTGTAACAACCGCTGCTAAGTAATGGCAGACTCGCTATATGGCGGTATACTGCGCTCGGGTTAAACGTCACCCGAGGTGCGCAAAGCGGATTCTGTTAAACTCACAGAGGCGCTATACTATAACTAAAGCATAAATGCCGAGCCTGTTAGCTTCACAGGTCTCAGCTGGCGTGCACACACGGTATATGGTCACAGGACACGGCCCAAGGCAAAGGTCGGTGTCCGTCTTGACCTACCGTGTGTGCGGCATCGCTGCCGCGGGCGCCAGTGAGTGCTGCTAACTGCAGCGTGGCGGCAACTACTGCCACTGTACGATAGTGCCGTGAGGCATGACACCATCGGACGCTAGTGTAGCGGTGCGGTAGGCACAGTGGCGTATGGCTTGCCACTGACTGGCACTGACTATACTCTAATTCCCTATCCACATGCGTAATATCAAATGTATCGACTAAATACCCTGTATTTGTTATACAGCACTTGCTGATTACTGTAATATTTTTTACTGCAGAGTATTTTTTGCAAATTTGTCATTTTGTGTTTTCTTGTTGTGTTTCAGTCATTGGGTGGTGTGAGCATTATGTTACCGACTTGTTCACACTTGTGCATGTCACATATGTTTTTAATCTGTTTTTTTCTTGCTCAGCATGGTTTGGGAGACCCCACCCCTCTCCTGTGTGACATGCACATAAATGAGCTGTCTTACACCACAAGCCCATATACTAGGAGGCGCCTGTCTGTATCCTGTTCATTTAGACACTGTTCACATGTTCAGGTTTTAAATACATTAGATAGGGACTGCTTCGTGAAGGGTTACCGTGACGTGGTGAAGCGGCTTGGTATACATTTTTTGCAAAAAACGTATCGACTAAATTCCCTGTATTTGTTATACAGCACTTGCTGATTACTGTCATGTTTTTTACTGCAGAGTATTTTTTGCAAATTTGTCATTTTGTGTTTTCTTGTTGTGTAATATCAAAGGGTAGGGGTTTCAAATGAGTCAGTCACCAGAATCATACATCCGTCACCATTCACACATCTAGCAAGTAATGTCTATAGTAGCGCATGGCCGAACGGACATGCACGCTTTTTATAGCCATGCGGGACCTTCCAGATCTCCCCAATACTATATACACCTTATACCTTGTCATACACCAGCCAATTTCAGCCTGTTAAATAGAGGTGTAATCTGTAGTGGGCCTGAGATAAAAGTTCAGCCTCCTAAAATCTCTAGAGAGATTCAAATTTTTCCAATACTATATACACCTTGTACCTTGTCATACACCAGCCTTTTTCAGCCTGTTAAATTGAGGTGTAATCTATAGTGGGCCTGAGATAATAGTTCAGCCTCCTAAAATCTCTAGGGAGATTCAAATTCTCCCCAATACTATATACACCTTGTACCTTGTTTTACGGTACCATATAGCTGGTGGCATTTTGGGTACATTTTCCCAAAAATGAGGAAGTATGGTGGAAGAGGCCGTGGAAGTGGGCGGGGGTTGCCAGCTGGTACTGATGGTGGTTGTGGTGCATCTGCTGGTAGTGGCAAAAGCACAATAGCACCTAAGGCAGGAGGTGTTGAGCCTGCATCATCATCTGGCTCCACAAGGCTTCGAAGGCTCCCTTTTATGGGAGTAGGTAAACCGCTTTTAAAGCTGGAGCTTCAGGAACAAGTTTGGCTTACATTGCTGACACAGCCTCCAGCTCTATCGCCTCCTCTTTTGAAGTTTCAAAAAATAAAAGCACTGAGTTGTCAGTGGAGGCTCCTGGTCAGGAGCAACACCTTTCCTTGTGTCCTTCACCCCTACCAAAAGTGAAGGATGCGGCAGGCCACACTACAGATTACTCCATGGAGCTCATTTCACATACCATGCCTGGGTTATCAAGTCAAATCGTGAATTCCCCAGTCCAACATGAATCTGACATGGAGTGTGGGTCGCCAGCCAGGGCAGTGGGGTCAATCGGTACCAGGCCGGTGTCTCAGAGGGATGTGTCACGGTGGTGGTGACCCGGTCCGTGGCCCTGGGCTTCCATGCAAAAGGGTGAATAACGTTTATAGGTGAATGATATGTGACACCACCTGTGGTTTCTGATCAGATTGACCAGCGCTGCAGTGTCGCTTCTCTGGGACAGATGTTGTGGTGCAGCTAAGATGTAGAAGCCCTGCACAGGTAGGGCCATAGTCGCAGGGCAGATGAAAGAGTTGGTAGATGGTGTGCAGTGGAGGATGTAGCAGAGCCATGCGCCAGGCACAGGAGAAAGATGACAGACACAGTCGTGCAGTTCCTTTGCCTGTACTTGGTAAGTGCTGTCCAGGACCCAGAGTACAGATGGAGAAGGAGTTGGTCAGCCCGGAAGCAAATTAGGAATTCTCTCTCTGCAGATAGATAGTGTGGCCTCCGTTCTAGCGCTTATCTGAGGTACTCGCAGTACTGAGTTCACTGAAGTTCCCCCTGTTGACTCTCTTGTGGAACTTTCTTGTATGGCAGGCAGCCATAGCCTTTTCCTTCTGGCTCACACACGTCGCTGTTGGAGCCTCCGAGCCTTAGTTGGGAACAGTGCATTTACAGCTGCTACTTCCTCCGGTTTCTGCTGCAGGACCGTCAGTGTGCCTACAAACTCGGAGACCGGAATACGGACCATGCGCTCCAGCTAAGAGTGAGCCTTAACTCTGCTCATCCTCTAGCTCCCCTTCTCACGTCCACACACTTCCCCTTCCCTTCACAGACTGCCCTAACTTCGCTCCTCCCGACCACAGAGAGCAGCTCCTCAGTAGTCAGGTTCAGAGCTCTCCCTGCTGGCCTGGAGTGGGAACTGTGTTGTGTATTGGTTTAACTGCTAGAGAGATCCTTCGTTGCTCCCAAGCATGACATCACACTCCCTAGGAGGAAGGTAATGCCACTGTGGCGACCGTACTCCTGGGGGCGCCACAAGTGCACTGATGCCCAGCCACTGCTAGATGATTCTGCTGGTACATTGACCCAGACCACTACATTCCCCTCGCACTCTACACAGCCAGAATCTGACCCTGATGAAACTCAGGTTCCCCTTCCCGCATACTATACCACCTTACACGGTGACAAAGAGGAGGGTCAGATGAAAGTGCAGGTTCCTTGAGCAGGTGGGGGGGGCATACTCATGGGCGACGGCACTGGCACAGCGCCCCTCATAGTACACAACAGTGTCTCTGCCGCTGGGGCCCACCCCATCCTCCGCCAGACACACCGCCGTATTATGAGGGGCCCTGGGCCAGTGCCGTCGCCAACGAGTGGGCCCCCCGTGCTTGCTCAGGATCACAGCACTTGCAAAGTTGAAATACTTACCTCTCCCTCCTCCACCGCCGTGACGTCTTCCGCGTTTCCTGACAGTGACATTCTGGTCAGAGAGCGCGATGACATCACATCTGTACGCCCTCTGCCTAAACAGTCCAAGTGCAGAAAGATGGAAGATGGGGTCGACGAGGAGTCCAGAGTACAGGGATTCCCTAGCGAGGAGACTTATTTAATTGTTTTAAAGGTTGGGTGCAATTATTGGGGAGCACTATACTCTGGAGAATGATATATGGGGCCCACCATACACTGGAACATTCCAAAGGTGGACATCAGACACTGGAGTAGCATTTACAGGGCCCATTATACACTGGAGCATTAGAAATGGGGCCCATTATATGTGGAGCATTATTTGGGCCCATAAGACACTGGAGCATCATCCACGGGGCCCATCATATACTGGAGCATTGTAAATGGGGCAGATTATATATGGAGCATTATTTGGACCAATCGTACACTAGAGCATCATCCGTGAGGCCCATCATATGCTGGAGCTTTCCAAATGGGGGACATCATACACTGTAGCAGCATTTACAGGGCCCATTATACACTGGTGCATTAGAAATGGGGCCCATTATATATGGAGCATTATTTGGGCCCATAAGACAGTGGAGCTTCATCCATGGGGACCAACATATACTGTAGCATTATGTGGAGCTCATCATATACTGTATCGAACATTATATGGGACCAATGATTCTGTATGGAGATATATATGGGCCTCATTACTCTGTATAGCGCACTATGCGGTGGCCATAATCCTGTATGGGCTAATATACTGTCCGTTTTTGGAGCTATTGGAGAATTTAAAATGGATATCAGTCATGTGATGTAAGAAGTGAAGTATTTTTCATTGTACTATACCGCTATTTCTCTGCCGTATCAGAGGGCCATGAATTGTGGCACGTGTTAAAGGAGCCCAGTGACACTCTTTGGCCCTGGGCCCATGAAAATCTGGAGCCAGCCCTACCCCCCACAACTTTAGCCAAATAACCCCAAGTTTTCAATGCCTAACTATTATTATAAAGTAAATTAAGGTTGACAAGCTTAAGTAATAAGAATTGATGTTTTTGGCATTAAAATGGGCACTGTAGGTGTGTTTCCTGTCCTCCACTCACTGCCGACTTTTCTTCCCCATTGACTTGCATTGGGTTTCGTGTTTCAGTCGGCCGACTTTTCACGATAATCGGCCGATTGCTTTCGACCCGACTTTTGCCAAAGTCGGGTTTCATGAAACCCGACTCGACCCGGAAAAAATGCAAAGTCGCTCATCTCTAGAATTTGAACTAAGGCAGGAGTTCAGCCCAGTCACTGTGATAAGCATTGACAAAGTCAGGATCTGATTGACTTGCTCCACATGGTTATTAGTCTGAGAATGAAAACACAGAAAAAAATAGAGCACAAAAAGTCCAAAATAAAAATTATTGGAGTTTAATCAAAAGCATATCATACATAAAAGGAAAATTGCAATAAAGAATAATTTTTTTCCACAAAATGAATAGTTGATTACAGAGATATAAAACACAGAGTCCACTTGCAGTATGTTTTAGCACACAAGAAGAGCAAGATGCAGCAGCAAATTAAATCAAAGTGCAAATGCTTATACCAAGAATGTCCCCATACATTAGTGTTGAGCGAGCATGTTCGCCACTATTTGGTACTCGCCCAAGCATCTCACTGCTGGAGATGCTCGGAGCTTGCAAAGTATTAACCCCTTAATGTCTATGGATGTGCACAGTCCGTCATGGCAGGATGTAACTTCCCGCACCAGGACAGACTGTGCATGTCCTACGTTTGAACTGTCACTGTGTGTAAAGTCAGTGCTGACAGCTGTCTATGACAGCTGAGGGTATGTGCACATGCTGCGGATTCTGCTGCGGATCCGCAGCAGTTTTGGCCCTGCGGATCCGCAGCAGAATTAGCTGTGTTGTACAGTACCATTATATCCTATGGAAACTGCAGTGCAGACAGTGCGGAATTTTCCACGCGGTTTTTGCTGCGGTTTCCAATCTGCAGAAAGAATTGACATGTCATTCTTTTCTGTGGATTCCGCTGTGGTTTGCCATCTCCTCCATTGTAGAGATGATAAACCGCAGTGCAAAACCACAGGCTAATCCGCAGATAAACCGCAGGTCTTTTGACATGCGGATGTACCTGTGGATTTTGCAAAATCCGTGCGGAAAAATCCACAGACCAATCCTCAGCGTGTGCACATAGCCTGAGAGGCACAGCAAGGGGGGCAGGGACCCTTGCAGTCGGTCCCTGCACCCACAGCGCTGTGATTGGTCAGTCAATCTGACAGACCAAACACAGCAGCGATTGGACAGGAGAGGCTGAAATTTGAGCATCTCTTGCCCGACCAGTGAAGGAGCTCAGCGCTGCAGTGGCTGAGCATCCTGCACTGACAGCTAGGAGCAGAGTCCCCTCTGCCCCTGGCTGTTAACCCCCTCACTGCTGCGATCGCAACGTTCAGAGGGGGAGGCAGAGGGTAGGGGGCTTCCTCTGCCTCAGGTCGGTGCCATGATGACCTGGAGGTGTCATGACAACCTCCTACGGAAAGCTTCAGAGACCATGCTCACAGCATGGTGTCAGCATCTTTCAGAATAGGCATAATACATTACAATGCTTTATACCGAAAGTGAAAGTCCCATAAAGGGACAAGGTAAAAAAAACACATTTTTTAAAAAACATGCAAAAAAATAATAATAAATAGTAAAAAAAATTCCCCTAAAAATTCCCCTAAAAATACACATTTTTATGTAAATAAAATAAACACAAAAATACACATGTTTCATATCGCCGTGTCTGTAAAAATCCCATCTATAAAATCGTCACCCTAGTTAACCTCTTCAGTGAACGCCGTAAAAACCCCCCCAAAAAGTAACAAATTATACTTTTTCCAAGCGGTATCATCATACCCAGGGCTGCCACTAGGAATTTCGGGGCCCCATACTGGCAAAATTTTCTGGGCCCCCTTGAGACTCTGCCCAGGCTTCACCCCAGCCCCGCCTCCACCCCTCAAACTGTCCACAGTCCCACCTCTCTCTTGGAAAAACTGCACTTCTCATCAATCACACATTAACAGTTCCCATTACCAGATCACACATCTAGCCAGCAGCTATTGTTTTGGCCAAAAGATTTTTTAAATCTGCCACCACAACAAGGTAGACTCTTTTGGCCAGGCCCTACTCTACTCTAACCTATTAAACATTTGCTAAAATATCCAATACAATTTAGGGAGATTTTTTATTTATTTTTCAATTTTTGAAATGACCAATAATCACATCCAAAGGGACAAATACCACCGCACCATGTCCCAAACACATATTACCACCACATGGTGACCAATAATACCACATACAAGTAACAAATACTGCCATACCATGACCAGACCACATATTACCACCAGTGACAGAATAATAGCACATGCAAGGAACAAATACCACGGCACCATGCCCAGACCACATATTACCACCACATGGTGACTGAATACTACAATACTGATCATTAATAAAAAAACAAAATACTATCACCATAAGTGCTATTATACACAGGAGAGCTGTACTTAGCATGTAGTGTCTGTGTACAGGTACTACAGTGATCACCGGTGACATTATGCACAGGACCTCTGTTTATAGTGTCAGTGTACAGATAACACAGTGATCACTGGTGACATTGTGCAAAGGCACTCTGTATATAGTGTATAGTGTCAGTGTACAGGTAACACACTGACTCACCATTGACGTCTCTAGGTGAAGTCCTTCATCTTTGTTTTTCATCTTTCATCCAGCACACACCGCCATCACGTCTTCCAGCCAGGGCTCGTCTCTGCAGGAAATAACAGATTTATCTAGAGCTCCGCTTGCAGAACACATTACTTATTTTTTTCCCAACTTCTACACTATACCAGATGAAGAAAAAAAGGCGACATAGCGTCGTTCTGCACAGTAACAGGACCACCCCCCATTTAAAACAGTATCCTCAAAAAAATAAAATAAATACATCACTGCAGTAATAATATCCCTTAATTAGTCCCTATGGTAATAATATCCCCCATCCTGGCCCCCGTGTGTCTCATTTCTGACTTCAGCCATATTTTCTCTCATCCTGCCCTCATGAGTATCCATCCTGCCCCCATATGATCTCCCGATCCTGCCCTGTCTACATCGTATCCATCCTGCCCCATGATCCTGCACCATGTGTCTCCCATCCTGCCCCCTGTGTCTCACATTCTGCCCCGTCCTGTGTCTTACTGTCACATTCTGCCCCCCGTGCCCCACATTCTGCCCCTCCTGTGTCTCACTGTCACATTCTGCCCCCTCCTGTGTCCTATTTTCACATTCTGCCCCTTCCTGTGTCTTACTGTCACATTCCGCCCCCGTGCCTCACATTCTGCCCCCTCCTGTGTCTCACTGTCACATTCTGCCCCCCTCCTGTGTCTCACTGTCACATTCTGCCCCCTCCTGTGTCTTACTGTCATTTTCTGCCCCATGTCCATTCTGCCCCTGTGTCTCACATTCTGCCCCCTCCTATGTCATTACTGTCACATTCTGCCCCCTCCTGTGTCTGTCACATTCTGCCCCCTCCTGTGTCTCACTGTCACATTCTGCCCCCTCCTGTGTCTCACTGTCACATTCTGCCCCCATGTCTCACATTCTGCCCCCTCCTGTGTCTCACTGTCACATTCTGCCCCATCCTGTCTTACTGGCACATTCTGCCCCCATGTCTGCATTCTGCCCCCATGTCTGCATTCTGCCCCCATCATGTCTTGCATTCTGCCCCCATCATGTCTTGCATTATGCCCCATGTCTTGCATTCTGCCCCATCATGTCTTGCATTCTGCCCCATCATGTCTGCATTCTGCCTCCATGTCTTGCATTCTACCCCCATCATGTCTTGCATTATGCCCCATGTCTTGCATTCTGCCCCCATCATGTCTGCATTCTGCCCCATCATGTCTTGCATTCTGCCCCCATCATGTCTGCATTCTGTCCCATGTCTTGCATTCTGGCCCCACCATGTCTTGCATGCTGCCCCCACCATGTCTTGCATTCTGCCCCCACCATGTCTTGCATTCTGCCCCCATAATATCTGCATTCTGCCCCATCATGTCTGCATTCTGCCCACATCATGTCTGCATTCTGCCCCCATCATGTCTGCATTCTGCCCCATGTCTTGCATTCTGCCCCCATGTCTTGCATTCTGCCCCATCATGTCTTGCATTCTGCCCCATCATGTCCTGTATTCTGCCCCATCATGTCTTGCATTCTGCCCCATCATGTCTTGCATTCTGCCCCATGTCTCGCATTCTGCCCCATCATGTCTGCATTCTGCCCCCATCATGTCTGCATTCTGCCCCATCATGTCTGCATTCTGCCCCATCATGTCTTGCATTCTGCCCCATCATGTCTGCATTCTGCCTCCATGTCTTGCATTCTACCCCATCATGTCTTGCATTATGCCCCATGTCTTGCATTCTGCCCCCATCATGTCTGCATTCTGCCCCATCATGTCTTGCATTCTGCCCCCATCATGTCTGCATTCTGCCCCATGTCTTGCATGCTGCCCCCACCATGTCTTGCATGCTGCCCCCACCATGTCTTGCATTCTGCCCCCACCATGTCTTGCATTCTGCCCCCATAATATCTGCATTCTGCCCCATCATGTCTGCATTCTGCCCCCATCATGTCTGCATTCTGCCCCCATCATGTCTGCATTCTGCCCCCATGTCTTGCATTCTGCCCCCATGTCTTGCATTCTGCCCCATCATGTCTTGCATTCTGCCCCATCATGTCCTGTATTCTGCCCCATCATGTCTTGCATTATGCCCCATCATGTCTTGCATTCTGCCCCCATGTCTCGCATTCTGCCCCCATCATGTCTGCATTCTGCCCCCATCATGTCTGCATTCTGCCCCATCATGTCTGCATTCTGCCCCCATCATGTCTTGCATTCTGCCCCCATGTCTCGCATTCTGCCCCCATCATGTCTGCATTCTGCCCCATCATGTCTGCATTCTGCCCCCAAAATGTCTGCATTCTGCCCCATCATGTCTTGCATTCTGCCCCATCATGTCTTGCATTCTGCCCCATCATGTCTTGCATTCTGCCCCCATGTGTCGCATTCTGCCCCCATCATGTCTGCATTCTGCCTCCATCATGTCTGCATTCTGTCCCATCATGTCTTGCATTCTGCCCCCATGTCTTGCAGTCTGCCCCATCATGTCTTGCATTCTGCCCCCATGTCTTGCATTCTGCCCCATCATGTCTTGCATTCTGCTCCCATGTCTGCATTCTGCCCCATCATGTCTGCATTCTGCCCCCTTCATGTCTTGCATTCTGCCTCCATCATGTCTTGCATTCTGCACCCCATCATGTCTTGCGTTCTGCCCCATCATGTCTTGCATTCTGCCCCATGTCTCGCATTCTGCCCCATCATGTCTGCATTCTGCCCCCATCATGTCTGCATTCTGCCCCCATCATGTCTTGCATTCTGCCCCATCATGTCTCGCATTCTGCCCCCATGTCTTGCATTCTGCCCCATCATGTCTTGCATTCTGCCCCCATGTTTCGCATTCTGCCCCATCATGTGTGCATTCTGCCCCATCATATCTGGATTCTGCCCCATCATGTCTTGCATTCTGCCCCCATCATGTCTGCATTCTGCCCCATCATGTTTTGCATTCTGCCCCCAAGTCTCGCATTCTGCCCCCATCATGCCTGCATTCTGCCCCCATCATGTCTGCATTCTTCCCCATCATGTCTTGCATTCTGCCCCATCATGTCTTGCATTCCGCCCCCATGTCTTGCATTCTGCCCCCATTTCTCCATATTTGCCCCTTTCAATAATAAAATAAGGCGCAGGCGCAGCGCACACTTGGGGCCCGCCTAGCACCCCATGACACGCAGCACATGGGGCCCGATGACTGGAAGCATAGGAGGCCCCCTTCTGTACTGCTGTTCACGGGGCCCCATACAGCAGTAAGGACTGTCATGCCCTGATGGCGGCCCTGATCATACCGCTTGGAAAAAGTGCAATAACACGCGATCAATAAGACAGATGTAAAAAACATGGTATCGCAGAAAACATCAACTTGTCCTGCAAAAAACGAGCTGCCATACAGTCATCAACTGAAAAATAAAAAAGTTATAGCTCGCAGAATAAAGTGATGCAAAAATAATTATTTTTTCTATAAAAGTTTTATTGTGTAAAAAACACCAAAACATAAAAAAAAGATATAAATGAGGTATCTCTGTATCTCTGTAATCATAGTGACCCAAAGAATAAAGCTGCCATACTAATTTCACCACACAAGGAACGGAGAAAAAAAAAAAAAAATTTCCTGAATTGCTGGTTTTTGTTCATTCTGCCACAACAAAAATCGGAATAGAAAGTGATCAAAAAATGTTATGTGCCCGAAAATGGTACCAATAAAAACGTCAGCTCGTCCCGCAAAAAACAAGCCTATACATTACTCTGTCGGCCAGAATATGGAAAAATTATAGCTCTCAAAATACGGCGATGCAAAAATTTCTTCCAAAAAATTCTTAAAAAAAAAAAAAGTGTTTTTTAGTGTGTGACAGAAGCTAAACACGAAAAAAGGATATAAATCTGGTATTGCTGTAATCTACCGACCCGAGGAATAAAGTCGCCTAATCACTAATACCGCATAAGGAATGGCGTAAAAAATAAAACCAATTCTTCACCTTTTGTGGATTTGTGCATTCTGCCTCCCAAGGATCGCAGTAAGGCGATCACAGTGGTTTACCCCCCATATGGGGTATCAGCGTACTCAGGACAAATTGCATAACAACTTTTGGGGTCCAATTTCTCCTGTTACCCTTGTGAAAATAAAAATTTGGGGGCAAAAATATCATTTTTGTGGAAAAAAATATGATTTTTTTATTTTCACGGCGCTACGTTATAAACTTCTGTGAAGCACTTGGGGGTTCAAAGTGCTCATCACACATCTAGATAAGCTCCTTGGGGGGTCTAGTTTCCAAAATGGTGTCACTTGGGGGGTTTCCACTGTTTAGGCACATCAGAGGCTCTCCAAATGTGACATGGCATCTGATCTCAATTCCAGCCAATTTTGTGTTGAAAAAGTCAAACGGCACTCCTTCCCTTCTGAGCTCTACCATGCAGCTACACAGTGGTTTACCCCCACATATGGGGTATCTGCGTACTCAGGACAAATTGCACAACAACTTTTGGGGTGCTTTTTACCCTTGGAAAAATAAAAATTGGGGATGAAAAGATCATTTTTGTGGAAAAAATATGATTTTTTAATTTTACGGCTCTAAGTTATAACCTTCTGTGAAGCCCTTGAGGGTTCACAGCTCTCAGCACACATGTAGATAAGTTCCTTGGGGGGTCTAGTTTCCAAAATGGGGTCACTTGTGGGGGGTTTCCACTGTTTAGGCACATCAGGGGCTCTCCAAACGTGACATGGCGTTGATCTTATTTCCAGCCAAAAAAGTCAAATGCCGCTGCTTCCCTTCCGAGCTCTGCTATGAACCCAAATAGTGGTTTACCCCAACATATGGGGTATCAGCATACTCAGGACAAATTGCACAATACCTTTTGGGGTCTTGTTACCCTTGGGAAAATAAAAATTGGTGATGAAAAGATAATTTTTTTTTAAAAAATGATTTTTTAATTTTACGGCTCTACGTTATAGCCTTCTGTGAAGTCCTTGGGGGTTCAAAGTGCTCACCACACATTTAGATAAGTTCCTTGGGGGTCTAGTTTCCAAAATGGGTTTACCTATGGGGGGTTTCCACTGTTTAGGTACATCATGGCCTCTCCAAACGCAACATGGCATCCGCTCTCGATTCCAGCCAATTTGACATTCAAAATCTCAACTGATGCTCCTTCCCTTCTGACCACTGCCGTGAGCCTTCCTCCACACATGGGGTATCGATGTACTCAGGAGAAATTGCACAACAAATATTGTGGTTCGTTTTCTCCTGATACCCTTGACAAAATAAAAAAAATTGCGTCCAAAAAATAATTTTGGGGAAAAAAAGTTAAATGTTAATTTTTTCCTTCCACATTGCGCTCAATTCTTGTGAAGTACCTAAAGGGTTAATAAACTTCCTGAATGTGGTTTTCAACACCTTGAGGGGTGCAGTTTTTAGAATGGTGTCACTTTTGGGTATTTTCTGTCATATTGACCCCTCAAAGTGACTTCAAATGTGAGGTGGTCCCTAAAAAAATGGTTTTGTAAATTTTGTTGTAAAAATGAGAAATCACTGGTCAACTTTTAACCCTTATAACTTCCTAACAAAAAAAAATTTGGGTTCCAAAATTGTGCTGATGTAGAGTAGACATGTGGGAAATGTTATTTATTATCTATTTTTTGTGACATATCTCTCTGATTTAAGGGCATAAAAATTAAAAGTTTGAAAATTGCAACATTTTTTAAATTTTCGCCATATTTCCATTTTTTTCATAAATAAATGCAAGTGATATCGAAGAAATTTTACCACTAACATGAAGTACAATATGCCAGAATCAGCTCGATCCGTTGAAGCATTCCTGAGTTATAAGCACATAAAGTGACAGTGGTCTCATTTCAAAATTAAGGCCTGGTCATTAACCTACAAAATGGCTTGGTCGTTAAGGGGTTAAAGGGGTTGCTCAGCGAGAGCTCAGGTCCCCTCCCTGCATGTTTGGTGCTCTTTAGAGAGCCAATGTCCATGCAGTGGTTTTCAGCCACACACTGTAATGCCACAGCCATGTTGGTTGTGGCATTACAGTGATTGGCTGACCGCACAGTGTCATCAGGTCTATATCAGACCTGGCACCGCCATGGTCGATACATACTGTGTCTGTGTGTGCGGGTGTCTGCGTGTGTGTGCGGCTGTGTGTGGGCGTCTGTGTGTGTGTCTGCGGGTGTCTGTGAGTGTGTGCGTGTGTCTACATGTGTGTGAGTGTCTGTGTGTGAGTTAACGCTACAGCCGGTACTGTCGGTCACAGCACTGCGGGATCATGCTGTCAGATATCAGTGTGATACCGCAGCTGACTGTGAGCCGCTGTGGTGACCTGCGGTAAAAAAGCAGGCTTGTCCCGATGAGACTACTGCTCCCATCAGGCTATGTCTGATGTCACTGATAACAGTGACAGCAGGTGCCGCTGATGGGAGCGTAGTATCGTCTGCCGGCACCTGTGCTCACAGTTAAAAAACTGTTTAAAAAAAGTAAAATTAAATGCATATTCACATAATACAAACATATTCATACATAATACATACAGTACATACTCACAGAAAAATAAAAAAAAATTACACTTACCGCACACAAAATCCCTGACGCCCTCATCTCCTAGCAAATAACGTAAAATAATAAACCAACATATACACCCTGTCCACCGTAGTCCAAGGTAATCCAGATTGTCCCACGGCAATCTCACGTGTAGAACAGTTACATTGGGCGATACACTGACAGGAGATAATCTCCCCCCCCTCAGTGTGTCAGCTGATCATCTCCGGTGCTATCCCTTATGGCACCGTTGCGCGGGAAGGTTCTTACACAACGATACTGCCGTAAGTGAGAGCTCATGAACTCCGGTGAACTCTCATGGCTGTGCAGTGATACACTGCGGGAGATATTACCTCCTGTCAGTGTATCACCGTAGGCTGGGTAGAGCAGTCACATCTCCCAATGTGACTGTTCTACACGTGAGATCATCGTGGGACACTCGGTAAATTGACTACGGTGGACAGAGAGTATTTATGTTGGTTTATTATTTTATTTTTGTTGCAGGAGACCGAGAAAGACTTTATTTTTGTAGAACTATTATGTTCAACCACACTATATGTAATTTTTTTAAAAACCCACCCCAAGACATAAAAGTTACTTAAAGCCTCTCTACAATATTCTAACTAATAAACACACCTTTACTTATAAAGGATGCTTTGAGAAGTGGGAAACCACTCTACAAAAACAGATATCCATGCCCCATTGGATTGCTTCCTTGAAAATTGCAACCAAAGCTACTAGGTGTATGAACATCCTTGAAACCCATTTTAAGCTTATTCATAGATTTTACCTTACCCCTAATAGATTAAAACATTTTGGAACTGGTAACACAGGCCTCTGCTGGAGAAAATGTGGTGCACCAGCAGATCTGGCCCATGTTTTCTGGAAGTGTCCCTCCCTGGAATCATTCTGGAAGAAAGTTTTTGACCTGATTTCATTTATATGTAAGCGTTACATTCACCCATGCCCATCACTGGCTTTACTACTTGTAGGCATACACAGATTTAAAAAAGAAAAATTCTTAATAGCACATAATTTAATGTCAGCTACATATTTAATAGCGAAGGGTTGGAACAATACGCAATCACCTAATATCACAACTTTGATTATGCTAGTTGACAAACACTGTACCTATGAAAAAATTTACTATGTAAACAATCTGTCAATAAAGGCTTTTGATGAGAGATGGAATATATGGACAAAACAGAAAACAAAAATCGAGGACATATTCATTATTTAAATACCCCATGTCCCTCTTTTTTTTTTTATATACTACTTCTTGTAATTCATACATGCTCTTAGGGTATGTGCACACGCTGCGGTTTTGCTGCGGTTTTGGCCCTGCAGAACTGCAGCATTTCCGCAGACATGGTACTTTACCATGTTAGCCTATGGGTTTTAAAAACCGCAGTGCTCACGCTGTGGTTTTTTACCTGCGGAAAAGCTGCGTTTTTTTTTCTGCAGCATGTCAATTGTTTCTGCGGATTCTGCTGCGGTTTGCCACCTATTCCATTGTCCAGGTGTCAAACCGCAGGGCAAAACCGCAGGCCAAACCGCAGCAAAACCACAGGTCACTTAACCTGCGGTTTTACCTGCGGTTCCACAGGAAAAAACCCGCAGGTGAATCTGCAGTGTGTGCACATACCCTTAGATGGCAAACCTGTACTAATTATATGATACAATGTTATTTTTTCCTGTACCTCTGTTTAATGTTCCCTTTACTTATGTAACATGCCACATGTTGTGGTAGATTTGAATGTATGTATTGATATGCATCTTTCATAGAGACTTTGGCAAATACGTATGAATATTTCTTTTTTTGTATGTTTAAACCTTAATAAAAACATTGTTTAAGACTTTATTCTGGCTGTCTTTATTTACCATATAACTATAGGATTAGTAATGGATAGGTGTCTTATAGACTCTTCTCCATTAGTAAACCATGGGCTTGATGTCACTGGACAATATAAAGGTGACATCAAATATTACCACACTTGCCACCGCTACTGGGCAAGTGGGAAGAGCGAGGCTAAGTGCCAGAATTGGCGCATCTATAAGATTTGCCATTTCTGGGGCAGCTGAGAGCTGATGATTTTAGGCTGGGGGCCAATATCCATGGCCCCTTACCAGGCTTTTAATATCAGCCCACAGCTGTCTGCCTAGCCTTTGCTGGTTTGATTTTATAGGGGGACCCATGTCAATTTTTTTCTCGGGTTCTCCTGTAAAATAGCCAGTAAATGCTAAGCAAACATGTGTGAGCTGATATTAATAGCCTGGGAACCTTTATGGCCATTGGCTCCTTCCCAAAATATTAACATCAGCCCTCAGCCATCGAATTTCCCTCTGCTGGTTCTGAAAATTATGCTGGAGCCCACGCAATTTTTTTTACATTTTTTGAAAAATAAACAGATATTGCATTTTACACAGATTTCATGTGTGTGTGTGTGTGTGCCTCTATTTAACTCTTTATGTACCGTTTTATTAATGAGGGTATCTGGCTGACGCCTGTTCATTACTAAACCTCGGGTTTGGTATAATAGTCACTTATATTTGTTTTCTGTGTGTAAACATTATATTTGAACATGGTATGTAATGATTTTATGGTCTTCAATTGAGAATGGAAAAGAAGAGGTTGAACAAGGAAATGACATCACAATTTTTTTTTAAATAATATATATTTAGCTTACAAATCCGCATAAAAATGCATCAAATCCATGCAGAATTTCAACTGTGTTTTCTACCAAGAGAGGCAGAAACTGCACAGAAATTTTTACAAGCAAATCTGCAATGTGCGCACATAGCCTTAGCGAAGTTATTGACACCAGTTTGCTGTTAAGGGTATGTTCACACTGGGCATTCTTGCTGTGTTTTTTCTGCAGCAAAACCTGATTTCTTGGCAGGAAATAAGCTGTGGCAAAACGCAGGTTTAGGTGCATTTTTGTTGCGGTTTTGGTGCGTTTTTTGGGCTAACTTGTGTCTCTTTGTGCATGCTAATAAAGTTGAATTGCTGTCCTTGACTTTTTTTCAGTAAAATGCTGCACATAATGATACCTGCGTTTTTTTAATGCTAATTTTCAGCTGCTTTTTAGGGTGTGTTTACACTGGGCATTCTTGCTGCATTTTTTGCTGCTTTTTTAATGCTAATTTTCAGCTGCTTTTACAGTACAAGCAAAGCCTATGAGATTTCGGAAAACTCATGCACACACATTGGTCTGTTTGTCATCAGGATTTTCTGCTTTGCTTTTTTTGGACTGGCTGCTCCAAATAAATTTATCATTAACTAGGAACCTCAAGTCCTTCTCCATGTCAGATTTACCCAGTGGTTTCCCATTCAGTGTGTAAGGCTGGAGTCACACACAACCATTAAAAAAATGGTCCCATTTTAACGGTCCGAAATCGCACAAAGGTATCTTAACCATTGATACATTTTTGATGCGATTTTTCTTAATTGATGCGATTTTAATCGCATGTAAGGATCCGTTTGACATCCATCTGGCGAGATTTTTTCGCAGGGTAGCTAAATGGACATATAATGGAGCCCAATAACAGGTTTCCCCACACAAAGAATGAATAGATCTAGACACACATATATATTTTATACATGTCATAGAGACACATTAGTATATATATTACAAATTCATACAGTTCACCATTGCAGAATAGCCGCAGAAACATTTGCCGGCTTTTGTATAATTATTCTCCTGCCCGACATGAAATGACACATGGTTTACATATAGTTAGCCATTTCATTTCATGCTTTTTTTTGTTAGGTCTATCACTATTAATTAGATGAGGGTTTGTGGTTAAAATTTTGGACTTGTAGGGGTTAATTTAAGGGGTTAATTCGTTGGATTAAATTGCAGGGACTCCTGCTGACGTCACTGAGGCTGCAGCGAGTCCCCGTAATTTCATACAACGAATTAACCCCTTAAATTAACCCCTACAAGTCCAAAATTTTACCCACAAACCCTCATCTAATTAATTGTGATAGACATAACAAAAAAAAATGAAATGAAATGGTTAACTATATGTAAACCATGTGTCATTTCATGTCGAGCAGGAGAATAATTATACAAAAGTCGGCAAATGTTTCTGGCTATTCTGCTATGATGAACTGTATGAATTTGTAATATATATTAATGTGTCTCTATGACATGTATAAAATATATATACATATATGTATATATATATATGTGTGTAGATCTATTCATTCTTTATTTAACCGGTCTCTGTGATTTTACTGTATAGGAAGAATTGCCGGCTTTTGCTAAAGGACACCGGGTGCGATTTTATCGCAACTCACACATCGGGTCCATTTTTAGTCCCATTTTTTCTCGCCCCCATAGACTTGTATTGTCGAATCCGATCTGAAAATCAGTGACAATCGCAGCATGCTGCGATTGTCTCCGTCCGAGGATCGGATCCGATCAAAAATCGCATGATGGGAGCAGCACCATAGAATAACATTGGGACGAATGCAATGCGATTTTTTATCGCATTGCATTCGTCCGATTTAATCGCCACTGTGACCCCGGCCTAATGGTGATATTGATTCCTTCTTCCCATGTGTATATCCTTACAGTGATCAATAGAGTTGAGCGACTTTTGGTTTTTTAGGGTCGCGTTTCGTTTCGTGAAACCCGACTTTTCCAAAAGTCGGGTCGAGCAAGATCGTCCGATTATAGGGAAAAGTCGGGGTCGTCCCAAAACACGAAACCCAATGTAAGTCAATGGGGAATAAAAGTCGGCAGTGAGAGGAGGACAGGAAACACACCTACAGTGCCCATTTGAATGCCAAAAGCATCAATTCTTCTTACTTAAGCTTGTCAACCTTAATTAACTTCATAATACAAGTTACGCACTGAAAAATGGGGGTTATTTGGCTAAAGTTGTGGGGGGGGAGGGCTGGCTGCAGGTTTTCATGTGCCCTGGGCGAAAGAGCGCCCCTTTAACACATACCACAACTCATCATGCTCCGATACGGCAGAGAAATAGCGGTATAGTACAATGAAAAATACCTCACTTTTTACATCTCATGACGAGGCCCATCTATTTCTCCATACAGAATCATTGGTCCCATATAATGTTTGAAACAGTATATGATGAACTCCACATAATGCTACAGTATATGTTGGTCCCCATGGATGAAGCTCCACTGTCTTATGGGCCCAAATAATGCTCCAAACATAATGGGCCCCATTTCTAATGCTCTAGTGTATAATGGGCCCTGTAAATGCTGCTCCAGTGTCTGATGTCCACCTTTGGAATGTTCCAGTGTATGGTGGGCCCCATCTATCATTCTCCAGAGTATAGTGCTCCCCAAAAATTGCTGTCCCAACATTGAAAACAATCAAATAAGTCTCCTCGCTAGGGAATCCCTGTACTAGTCTAGACTCCTCGTCGTCCCCATCTTCCATCTCACTGCACAGTATTTCAACTTTGCAAGTGCTGTGATCCTGGGCAAGCAGGGGGGGCCCACTCGTTGGCGATGGCACTGGCACAGGGCCCCTGATAGTACGGTGCTGTGTCTGATGGCAGGTGGGCCGAACCTGCACTTTCATCTGCAGCTTCCTCTTTGTCACCGTGTAAGATGGAACTGTATATGGGAAGGGTAACCTGAGTTTCATCAGGGTCAGATTCAGGCCGGGTAGCGTGCGAGGGGAATGTAGTGGTCTGGGTCAATGTACCAGCAGATTCATCGAGCAGTGGCTGGGCATCAGTGCACTTGTGTCGCCCCCAGGAGTACGGTCGCCACAGTGGCATTACCTTCTTCCTAGGGAGTGTGATGTCATGCTTGGGAGCAACGAAGGATCTCTCTAGCAGGTTAACTGATTGGGCGGCGTTATTCCCACGAGTCATGACCCTCCAAACAGCGTTCATGAAGGCAAAGTGTTTGTTTTACGTGGGCAGTATGGTTGCAAAGCTGAACCTTAAAGGAATGTCCAGAAGGGCACCACCAGGAGTGGAGCCTACGGTTAAATTCGACTCCACCTGGGAAACCTCAACCATGCCAGCTACAGAACAGATGCACACATTGCAAGCTTAATTCCGTTAACGAACGAGACTCCGTCATGCCCCGCGGTCCGAGTCCGGCTTACTAGAGGGACACGTGAGGCTCTGGCACATGAGATTGGCCAATAACTGGTGTGTCATGCCCTTACATGTCCGTGGCTGCATGTGCGCTACACTGAAAAGGCCAGCGTTTGTCGCTTACAGGTGCAGATAACCCGCTGAACAACGTTAGTGATGGGGATCACTGATTACAATTATTACCCGCGAACAATGATTTCCCAGTAAGTGCAGGTCAACCGCAGTTCCGGAATTAGGCCTAACCGTCATTCCTGAAAAAATGAAAAACTTACGTGTGCAAACCACAGGTGCTGTAGCTTGCTTAACAGCTCGCCAGCCGTTCTCACGCCCAGTATGGATTACACGTGATTGCACAAAGGTGAGAAAGGGTACCGTATCCCCGGATAACATGTATGGATAGCGTACACATTCAAAATATATGTCTCAGGAGGCAGGCTTAGACGGTGTTAGGCCCAGTATGGATTACACGTGATTGCACAAAGGTTAGAAAGGGTACCGTATCCCCGGATAACATGTATGGATAGCGTACACATTCAAAATATATGTCTCAGGAGGCAGGCTCAGACGGTGTTAGGCCCAGTATGGATTGCACGTGATTGCACAAAGGTTAGAAAGGGTACCGTATCCCCAGATAACATGTATGGATAGCGTACACATTCAAAATATATGTCTCAGGAGGCAGGCTCAGACGGTGTTAGGCCCAGTATGGATTGCACGTGATTGCATAAAGGTTAGAAAGGGTACCGTTTCCCCGGATAACATGTATGGATAGCGTACACATTCAAAATATATGTCTCAGGAGGCAGGCTCAGACGGTGTTAGGCCCAGTATGGATTGCACGTGATTGCACAAAGGTTAGTAAGGGTACCGTATCCCCGGATAACATGTATGGATAGCGTACACATTCAAAATATATGTCTCAGGAGGCAGGCTCAGACGGTGTTAGGCCCAGTATGGATTGCACGTGATTGCACAAAGGTTAGAAAGGGTACCGTATAACCGGATAACATGTATGGATAGCGTACACATTCAAAATATATGTCTCAGGAGGCAGGCTCAGACGGTGTTAGGCCCAGTATGAATTGCAGGTGATTGCACAAAGGTTAGAAAGGGTACCGTTTCCCCGGATAACATGTATGGATAGCGTACACATTCAAAATAAATGTCTCAGGAGGCAGGCTCAGACGGTGTTAGGCCCAGTATGGATTGCACGTGATTGCACAAAGGTTAGAAAGGGTACCGTATCCCCGCATAACATGTATGGATAGCGTACACATTCAAAATATATGTCTCAGGAGGCAGGCTCAGACGGTGTTAGGCCCAGTATGGATTGCACGTGATTGCACAAAGGTTAGAAAGGGTACCGTATCCCCAGATAACATGTATGGATAGCGTACACATTCAAAATATATGTCTCAGGAGGCAGGCTCAGATGGTGTTAGGCCCAGTATGGATTGCACGTGATTGCACAAAGGTTAGAAAGGGTACCGTTTCCCCGGATAACATGTATGGATAGCGTACACATTCAAAATATATGTCTCAGGAGGCAGGCTCAGACGGTGTTAGGCCCAGTATGGATTGCACGTGATCGCACAAAGGTTAGAAAGGGTACCGTATCCCCGCATAACATGTATGGATAGCGTACACATTCAAAATATATGTCTCAGGAGGCAGGCTCAGACGGTGTTAGGCCCAGTATGGATTGCACGTGATTGCACAAAGGTTAGAAAGGGTACCGTATCCCCAGATAACATGTATGGATAGCGTACACATTCAAAATATATGTCTCAGGAGGCAGGCTCAGACGGTGTTAGGCCCAGTATGGATTGCACGTGATTGCACAAAGGTTAGAAAGGGTACCGTTTCCCCGGATAACATGTATGGATAGCGTACACATTCAAAATATATGTCTCAGGAGGCAGGCTCAGACGGTGTTAGGCCCAGTATGGATTGCACGTGATCGCACAAAGGTTAGAAAGGGTACCGTTTCCCCGGATAACATGTATGGATAGCGTACACATTCAAAATATATGTCTCAGGAGGCAGGCTCAGACGGTGTTAGGCCCAGTATGAATTGCACGTGATTGCACAAAGGTTAGAAAGGGTACCGTTTCCCCGGAAAACATGTATGGATAGCGTACACATTCAAAATATATGTCTCAGGAGGCAGGCTCAGACGGTGTTAGGCCCAGTATGGATTGCACGTGATTGCACAAAGGTTAGAAAGGGTACCGTATCCCCAGATAACATGTATGGATAGCGTACACATTCAAAATATATGTCTCAGGAGGCAGGCTCAGACGGTGTTAGGCCCAGTATGGATTGCACGTGATTGCACAAAGGTTAGAAAGGGTACCGTTTCCCCGGATAACATGTATGGATAGCGTACACATTCAAAATATATGTCTCAGGAGGCAGGCTCAGACGGTGTTAGGCCCAGTATGGATTGCACGTGATTGCACAAAGGTTAGAAAGGGTACCGTTTCTCCGGATAACATGTATGGATAGCGTACACATTCAAAATATATGTCTCAGGAGGCAGGCTCAGACGGTGTTAGGCCCAGTATGGATTGCACGTGATTGCACAAAGGTTAGAAAGGGTACCGTATCCCCAGATAACATGTATGGATAGCGTACACATTCAAAATATATGTCTATACATCAGGAGGCAGGCTCAGACGGTGTTAGGCCCAGTATGGATTTGACGGCCCAGATTACACAGCGGAGGAGCAGGGAGAGGTAAAGATTGCAAATGCTGGGGCCCTGCCCAAGCAAGGGGGGCCCACTCGTGGGCGTCGGTACTTGCACTGGGCCCCTCATAGTACAGTGGTGTGTCTGACGGCGGGTGTGCACCACCACCGTCAGAGACACTTGATTGCACTATGAGGGACCCTGTGCCAGTGCCTGCGCCCAAGAGTCGGCCTACCCACCTGTCCAGGGCAACGGCACTCGCACGGTGTCGTGCGCTAGGTGGTGACCCCGGCCATGGGGGGGGAGGCAGCACAGTTAGGGAGTTTTAGAAAGTGGCATATGTTGATGTTGGACATTCAGCTGATGCAAAAGGCGAAATAGGTGAAGTCCCAGGAAGAGGTGGACCAAAGCAAGCCATTTTTCTGTCACCCTATGTGTCATCAGGGGAAGGTGGGGCAAAATCCTTGGAAACCCATGCATGGTTCATTTTAATGAAGGTTAGATCATCCACATTTTGGGTTGACAGACGGGTCCTTTTTTCTGTCAGGATTGATCCAGCTGCACTGAAGACTCTTTCCGGTAGCACACTTGCAGCTATGCAAGCGAGCTCCTGTAAGGCATATTGGGCCAATTCAGGCCAGGTGTCCAGTTTAGCGGCCCAATAGTCAAAGGGGAATGACCTGCGTGGGAGAACATCGATATGGGAGGAAAAGTAGTTTGTAACCATAGTTGACAACTGCTGTCTCCTGTCACTTTCCATCGATGAAGTATTACCAGTTGTGTGAGCGGTATTTGAAAAATCAGTCCACAACATTGTCATGAAACCCCTGTCTCCAACGCCACTTCTGCTGTGTGCACCACGAACACCTCTGCCAAGCTGCCCCCGGCCCGTACGGCTCGTGTGAGAACCATCACCGCTGCTGTGTGCTGGGAATGCCTCAAGCAACCGATTTACCAGAGTTGCTTGTTTATTAGCCAATATTAGGTCAAGGTTCTCCTGTGGCATGATGTTTTGTAATTTGCCTTTATAGCGTGGATCCAGGATGCTGGCCAACCAGTAGTCGTCATCGTTCATCATTTTGGCAATGCGGGGGTCCCTTTTTAGGATCTGCAAGGCATAATCTGACATGTGGGCCAATGTTCCCGGTGTCAATGATGCACTGCGAGTGCTGGGTGGAGGAGCACTTTCTGGCAAATCCACATCCCTCCAGTCACGCACAAACCCTGTACCAGACCTTGCCACGCCAACATTTTCACTTGCCCCACGAGATGCATCCTCCTCCCCTAAGTAATCATCCCCATCATCATCCTCCTCCTCCTCTTCTTCCTCCACCTCATCCAGGAGAGGTCCCTGAGCAGACAATGGCTGAATGTCATCAAGGATTCCCTCCTCCTCTTCCTCCTCATCAACATTCGCTGCAGACGCCTGCTCCTTAAGGTGCGTCAAAGTTTGCATGAGCAGACGCATAAGTGGGATGCTCATGCTTAGGATGGCGTCGTCTGCGCTTACCAGCCGTGTGCATTCCTCAAAACACTGAAGGACTTTACAGAGGTCTTTCAGCTTCGACCACTGCACACCTGTCAACTCCATGTCTGCTCTCAAAGTGCCTGGCCGTGCATCCTCCCACAAATGCATTATGGCCTGCCTCTGCTCGCACAGCCGCTCCACCATGTGCAGGGTGGAGTTCCACCTTGTTGCAATGTTGATGATGAGGCGGTGGTTGGGAAGGTGGAGCAATCGCTGCAGCTTCTGCATACGAACGGAGTGTACAGGCGACCGGCGGATGTGCGCGCACAGTCTTCGCACCTTCTGGAGCAGGGCTGTTAACTCCGGATAATTTTTGAGGAAGCACTGCACCACCAGGTTCAAGGTGTGAGCCAAGCAAGGTATGTGGCTGAGTTTTGAAAGGGCTATGGCTGCCACAAAATTACGGCCATTATCACTAACTACCTTGCCTGCCTCAAGATGTACACTGCCCAGCCATGACTCAGTTTGTCACTTCAAGTACTCGGCCAGCACCTCGGCGGTGTGTCTGTTGCCCAAACACATAATCTGCAACACAGCCTGCTGACGCTTTCCACTAGCTGCTCGATAGGGGGACACATCGTGTGCAACAGTGGCAGCTGCAGATGGAGTGCTCGTACGACTGCGCTCTGTGGACGAGCTTTCGCTTCTGGAGGAGGAGGAGGAGGAGGAGGGTCGAACGCCTACAGCCAACTGTTTCCTATACTGTGGGCTAGGCAGCACTGTCCCACCACCGCTGTCCCCTGTGGACCCTGCATCCACCACATTAACCCAGTGCGCAGTGATGGATACGTAACGGCCCTGGCCATGCCGACTGAACCATGCATCAGTTGTGAGGTGCACCTTTCCGCTCACTGACTGCTTGAGTGCATGGACAATGCGGTCTTTCACATGATGGTGGAGGGCTGGGATGGCTTTGCGAGAGAAGAAGTGGCGACTGGGTAGGTCATAGCGTGGTACTGCATAGGCCATGAGTTCGCGGAAAGCTGTGCTTTCCACCAACCGAAAGGGCATCATCTCAAACGAGATTAGTTTGGCAATGTGGGCGTTCAAACCCAGTGTACGCGGATGAGAGACTGAGTACTTTCTTGACCTACTCATAGTGTCTGGGAGGGTGAGCTGGACTTGAGAGCTGCATATGGTGGAAGTAGCGGTGGACAGGGCGGACTGAGAGAGGGTTGATGATGGTGATGGAGTTGGTGTTCTTTCTGATGGCCTAGAATCAGTCTTTCGTTGATATAACAGTGGGATTCCCTGACTGCTGTGGCCTTGCAACGACACCTCAACATTTGCTGCTGTGCTAACCGGTGGGCTTACAGTGGGGGAAACAATGTAGCATTGCTGACTACCTTCGTTGTGATCAGTTGCACATGTGGCACTTGAGGTTTGGTGTTGTGTCCACGCTTGCAAGTGCATGCTGGTTAAATGTCTAAGCATGCAACTGGTATTCAAATTTTTCAGATTTTTCCCTCGGCTAAAGGTCTTTGCACACTTCTTACAGATAACCTTGGCCTGATCATGAGGATTTTGGTCAAAAAAGTGCCACACTGCACTCTTCCTACTTTGGCAGACATTTTGCTGCCTAGCACGCTGTGATCTTTTGACCCTCTGGACAAGCAGTCCAGCAACTCTTTTGATGTTTGGAACCTGTCTTTGGAGTGCTCCGGGCCTGCCAGATAACAGCTCTTGCGATGTCGATGTCTGCTGTGGATGCTCCTCATCTGAGCTATTGGAAGCAGCACCCTCTTCCCCCAATGGATGCCAATCTGGGTCAACAACTGGGTCATCCATCACCTCCTCTTCTATGTCATGTGCACCTTCCTCTGTGTCACCATGTATGGTGGTATAGTGTGCGGGAAGGGGCACCTGAGTCTCATCAGGGTCAGAATCTGGCTCTGTACACTGCGAGGACAATGTAGTGCTCTGAGTGAATGTACCAGCAGAATCATCCATCAGCGGCTGTGCATCAGTGCACTCCATGTCAGATTCATCTTGGCCTGGGTAATTCACCATTTGACTTGATAATCCAGGCATGGTATGTGAAAACAGCTCCATGGAGTAATCAGTAGTATGGCCTGCGTCATCCTTCAATCTTGGTTGGGGTGAAGGACACAAGGAAAGGTGTGGTTCATGAACATGAGCCTCCAATGACGACTCAGTGCTTTTACTTTTTACAACTGAAGAAGAGGAGGCGATAGAGCTGGAGGCTGAGTCAGCAATGTAAGACAAAACTTTTTCCTGATGCTCTGGCTTTAAAAGCGGTTTGCCAACTCCTAGAAAACTAAGCGTTCGAGGCCTTATGTAGCCAGACGATGACGCATGCTCAACACCTCCTGCATTCGGTCCTATTTTGCTCTTGCCACTACCATCAGATCCACCACCAACACCATCATTACCAGCTGCCAACCCCCGCCCAATTCCACGGCCTCTTCCACCAGCCTTCCTCATTTTTGGTAGAAATGTAGACAAAATCCAACAAACTATATAGTAATGTAAAACAAGGTACAAGGTGTCTATAGGACAGGGGAGATTTTGAATTTCTGCAGACACTTGTGGACACTGGACACTTTTGGATTGTGTGAGGCCCACTGATATCTGAGCGCTATGTGACAGGCTCGATGGCACAGCTGTGACCAAATTGACTAGAGGATAAGGGAGATTTTGAATCTCTGCACACACTTTTGGACACTGGACACTTTTGGATTGTGTGAGGCCCAATGAATATCTGAGCGCTATGTGACAGGCTCGATGGCACAGCTGTGACCAAAGTGACTAGAGGATAAGGGAGATTTTGAATCTCTGCACACACTTTTGGACACTGGACACTTTTGGATTGTGTGAGGCCCAATGAATATCTGAGCGCTATGTGACAGGCTCGATGGCACAGCTGTGACCAAAGTGACTAGAGGATAAGAGAGATTTTGAATCTCTGCACACACTTTTGGACACTGGACACTTTTGGAGTGTGTGAGGCCCAATGAATATCTGAGCGCTATGTGACAGGCTCGATGGCACAGCTGTGACCAAAGTGACTAGAGGATAAGGGAGATTTTGAATCTCTGCACACACTTTTGAACACTGGACACTTTTGGATTGTGTGAGGCCCAATGAATATCTGAGCGCTATGTGACAGGCTCGATGGCACAGCTGTGACCAAAGTGACTAGAGGATAAGGGAGATTTTGAATCTCTGCACACACTTTTGGACACTGGACACTTTTGGATTGTGTGAGGCCCAATGAATATCTGAGCGCTATGTGACAGGCTCGATGGCACAGCTGTGACCAAAGTGACTAGAGGATAAGGGAGATTTTGAATCTCTGCACACACTTTTGGACACTGGACACTTTTGGATTGTGTGAGGCCCAATGAATATCTGAGCGCTATGTGACAGGCTCGATGGCACAGCTGTGACCAAAGTGACTAGAGGATAAGGGAGATTTTGAATCTCTGCACACACTTTTGGACACTGGACACTTTTGGATTGTGTGAGGCCCAATGAATATCTGAGCGCTATGTGACAGGCTCGATGGCACAGCTGTGACCAAAGTGACTAGAGGATAAGGGAGATTTTGAATCTCTGCACACACTTTTGGACACTGGACACTTTTGGATTGTGTGAGGCCCAATGAATATCTGAGCGCTATGTGACAGGCTCGATGGCACAGCTGTGACCAAAGTGACTAGAGGATAAGGGAGATTTTGAATCTCTGCACACACTTTTGGACACTGGACACTTTTGGATTGTGTGAGGCCCAATGAATATCTGAGCGCTATGTGACAGGCTCGATGGCACAGCTGTGACCAAAGTGACTAGAGGATAAGGGAGATTTTGAATCTCTGCACACACTTTTGGACACTGGACACTTTTGGATTGTGTGAGGCCCAATGAATATCTGAGCGCTATGTGACAGGCTCGATGGCACAGCTGTGACCAAAGTGACTAGAGGATAAGGGAGATTTTGAATCTCTGCACACACTTTTGGACACTGGACACTTTTGGATTGTGTGAGGCCCAATGAATATCTGAGCGCTATGTGACAGGCTCGATGGCACAGCTGTGACAAAAGTGACTAGAGGATAAGGGAGATTGGATTGCTTTTAAAAAAGCAGTTTGCGGAGCAGTGGGTAAACAGCAATGCCAGCCTGTCAGGAAGCCTTAAAAGGCAGCCCAACAACCAACACCACTGATACACCACAATATAGCCTCCCCTTGCACTGCACACACAGTGACTGGTGTGTTGTGCAGGCCAAATTGCTAGCAGCAGAAGCAGTTTTTTTTTCTTCTCAGCAGGACAAAAAAAAAAAATTGGGATTGCTTTTAAAAAAGCAGTTTGCGGAGCAGTGGGTAAACAGCAATGCAGGAATGTCAGGAAGCCTTAGAAGGCAGCCCAACAACCAACACCACTGATACACCACTATATAGCCTCCCCTTGCACTGCACACACAGTGACTGGTGTGTTGTGCAGGCCAAATCGCTAGCAGCAGAAGCAGTTTTTTTGTCTTCTTCCCTGCCTAACGCTCTCCCTACAGAATCAGCAGCAACCTCTCCCTATACTGAGATCGGCAGAAGTAAGATGGCGGTCAGCGTGCACGCCCTTTTATACCCCCTGTGACGCCCACCAAAGCAAGCCAATCACTTGCATGCCCTTCTGAAAGATGGTGGTGACCCCTGCCTATGTCATCACGTTGCCCACAGTGTCCGTGGATCCTGATTGGCTGAAAAAGAGCGCAAAACAAACTTTTGAAACGCGACTTTGGCGCGTAAGTCGCCGACCTCGTGGCCGACCTCATCCTAGGGTCGGGTTTCGTTTCATGAAACCCGACTTTGCCAAAAGTCGGCGACTTTTGAAATTTTTCGAACCGTTTCGCTCAACTCTAGTTATCAATGTTAAACCGCATCTGCCACCTTTTGGCCCAAGTTTCCAACTTATCGAGATTCATCTGTAACAGAATACTATCTTCTTTTTTACTGACTGCTTTACATAGTTTTGTATCATCTGCAAATTTCATTATTTAAGCCTTCTACCAGTTCGTTAATAAATATGTTGAAGAGAATAGGTCCCCTGCGGTACCCCACTGGTCACAGCGACCCAGTTAGAGAATATACAATTTATAACCATCCTCTGCTTTCTATCACTAAGCCAATTGCCAATTACTTACCTATTTAGGCTGTGTGCCCACGTAAGCATTTTTTTAGTGTTTTTTAAGTGTTTTTACCAGCAAAAACGCTTAAAAATCGCTTAAAAGAAGCATCCCATTCATTTTAATGCATTTTGCACTTTTTGTGCATATTGATGCGTTTTTTTCCACAAAAAACGCTTTGCGGTAAAAAACGCAGCATGCTCATTAATTTTTCAGAAAAGTCCGCGTTTTTAGCTATTTTCTATGTGTCTGGGGATGCGCAGAAAAAACGCATCAAAAACGCATGTTTTTGCGTAAAAAACACACGAAAAAAACGGTTTTCATGCAGAAATTTTCTGCATACGTGGGCACATAGCCTATCACACATTTTCCCACAGACCCAGCATTCTCATTTTGTGTACAACCTCTTGTGTGGCATGGTATCAAACGCTTTGGAAAAATCAAGATATGCCACGTCCAATGACTCACCTTGGTCCAGTCTATAGCTTACCTCTTCATAAAAGCTGATTCGATTGGTTTGACAGGAGCGATTCCTCATAAACCCATGCTGAGTTAAACAGTTATTCTCATTGAGGTAATCCAGAATAACATCCCTCAGAAACCCTTCAAATATTTTACCAACAATAGAGGTTAGACTTACTGGTCTATAATTTCAAGGTTCACTTTTAGAGCCCTTTTTGAATATTGGTACCACATTTGCTATGCGTCAGTCTTGTGGAACAGACCCCGTCGCTATAGAGTCCCTAAATATAAGAAATAATAGCTTATCTATTACATTACTTATGGGGGCTTTACACATAGCGATATCGCTAGCAATATCGCTAAAGCATCACCGATTTTGTGACGCAGCAGCAATATCACTAGCGATATCGCTACATGTGATACTCACCTCCGACCGGCTCCCCCACTGGCTATCGGTGATCGCGCGAGATCGGCCTGGTCCATTTCTCGTCGTTGGCTTCCTGCTGGCACCGACGAGCGAGCCATGGACGCGGGAGGAAGACGAACACCCTCGCCGCGTCTGAAAGGTAAGAGCGACCGCCGACCGCTGCTGCATCGCTGGTGATATCTGCCTGTTTGGCAGCTCACTAACGACCATTTAGCGATGCACCAGCGATCCTGACCGGGTCATATCGTGGTCGTGATCGCTGGTGCATCGCTAAATGTAAAGGGGCCTTTAGTTCTCTTAGTACTCGTGGGTGTTTGCCATCTGGACCTGGAGATTTATCTATTTTAATCTTATTTAGCCGGTTTTGCACCTCTTCTTGGGTTAGATTAGTGACCTTTAATATAGGGTTTTCTTTGTCTCTCGGCATTTCACCTAGCATTTTATTTTCCACCGTGAATACTGTGGAGAAGAAGGTGTTTAATATATTAGCTTTTTCCTCATCATCTACAACCATTCTTTCCTCACAATTTTTTAAGGGGCCTACACTTTCACTTTTGATTCTTTTACTATTGATATAGTTGAAAAACAGTTTGGGATTAGTTTTATTCTCCTTAGCAATGTGCTTCTCTGTTTCCTTTTTGGCAACTTTAATTAGTTTTTTAGATAAAGTATTTTTCCCCTGTAGTTTTTTAAAGCTTCAACGGTGCCATCCTGTTTATGTAGTTTAAATGCTTTCTTTTTACTGTTAATTGATTCTCTTACTTCTTTGTTTAGCTACATTGGGTTTTTCCTATTTCTTCTCCTTTTATTCCCACAAGGTATAAACCGCATACAGTACCTATTTAGGATGTTCTTAAACATTTCCCATTTATTATCTGTAGTCTTATTTCTGAGGACATTGTTCCAGTCAACCAGATTAAGGGTATCTCTAAAGGTCACGTTGCATTTAGCGATGCACCAGCGATCCCGACAATGATACGATCCGGTCAGGATCGCTGGTGCATTGCTAATGGTCGCTAGTGAGCTGCCAAACAGACAGATCTTTCACCAGCGATGCAGCAGCGGTCGGCGGTCGTCACTTACCTGTCACACGCAGCGAGGGTGATGTCTTCCACCCGTGTCCATGGAGTCAATCGTCCGCGCCAGCAGGAAGCCGATGACGAGATATGGACCAGGACGATCTCGCGCGATCAGCGACATCCAGCGGGGAGCTGGGTGGGAAGTGTCACATGTAGCGTGATCGCCAGCAATATCGCTGCTGCATCACAAAATCGATGACGCTTTAGTGATATCGCTAGTGATCTCGCTATGTGTGAAGGGGGCTTTAGCTAGTCAAACTTTGCCTTCCTAAAGTTCAGTGTTTTGTGACTCCTTGACAAGTCCCCCTTGCGAAAGACAAGTGAAACTGTACAACATTAGGCTGCAGTCACACTTAGCGCATAAAAAATTGGTCTGAATTTGACTGATGAGACTCGCATCACTGTTTCGTGAACAGTGATCCGTATGTAATCTGTTTGCAATGCGAGGATGCGATTTCCTCACATCTAAGTATCCGTGTGACATCCGTATGGCGTGATTTTCTTGCAGCCTTGCAAAATGGACATATAATGGTTTCTTGGCCTGAAATTAATTAAAATCATAATCAGCAACCCTATTTATTGGCTCTACAACAGGTGACTCCCTCCAATCTTTGCATTAGAGTCCGTGCTTGTGTTGTGGTATTTCTGTTTTGTGTCAAACATGTCATACAGGCTGACTTTCAACACTACTGAGCGGGTTCTTTTACACTTTTATGTCTCGACGTTTTGGGGAGCAATACCCAGTGATTGTGGATCCGAGGAGGCGGAGGCGAAGGTGGGTACATCCGCTTTTGAGGCAACGACTGACTAAAGGGCATTTCTACCATATATGCATCTCTACATTGCCATCCTGACAAGTTCTACCAGTATTGTCCGATGAACATGCCCACATTTGACATTCTGATGAAGACAATGCGCCCTGGGATCACCTTTAAGGATACCAAGATGCGCAAGTGTATTTCTGCAGAGGTGCGCCTTTTACTTACATTATGGTATGTATTCATCCTCTGTGTTGATGATATATTAACCTTGTTTTAAATTTAATGCTCTCATCCATTCAATTTTTTTCCCACGTTGTTTCATTATTTTTATTCACACATTTCTCCCTTCACATTATATGCTGGTTTTAATGCAAGCAAAGGCATTGCATGTTCTTTTTTTTTCTAGACAGAGATTCTTAGCTATTGGGCCTAAATTTTAGGAAGGACTAAACTTGGTTATGGCGGCATGGGTTTTAATTGTTTTTAATGTTGTATCTTCCCTTATAGATTCCTTTCCACTGGCCTTTCCTATGTGGCACTGCATCTGGAATTCTTAATTGGAAAATCCACCATCTCAGTCATTGTCTATTCTACGTGCTCAGAAAAATGGTCCCGACTACATCAATCGGTCATGCCTGAGCCAAAAATGGAAGACTGGCTGCATATAGCCCGTGGGTTTGAGGAAACGTGCCAGTTTCCCAACTGTATTGGTGCACTGGATGGCAAGCACATCCGTGTGTGTAAACCGCCAAACTCAGGGTCCAAATATTATATTTATAAACAGTATTTTTCTGTAGTGCTGTTGGCCCTGGTCGACAGTGCTTACAGGATTATAATTGTAGATATTGGAAGAACTGGAGACTCCAGAGTCTTCAATTCTTCCATTATGGGTTTGCGGCTGTGTAATAATGATTTGGACATCCCACCCCCACGTCAGCTACCAGAGTCCACTATGGAAGTGGTGCCTTATGTGCGCACCAATTGTGAAAGATAATTTTTCTTGGTTATTAGCAGAACCCTGTTGCTTTTATGGGTTTCACAGGTCTCTGTTTCCCAGTTAATATCCGGGTAAAGTCCCCCATAACAAGGACCTCAATATGGGTTGCAGCTTCATCTATCTGCCTTAGGCTGGAGTCACAGTTAACATATAAAAATACGGTCCGAGAATTGCAGAAATGTTCCCTGAACAGTGATCCATATGTCATCTGTGTGCAATGCGAGGATGCGATTTTCTTGCATTTAAGCATCCGTGTGACATCCGTATGGCATCCGTAAGGCGAGATTTTCTCGCCGGCTTGAAAAATGGACATATAATGGATCCATGGCCTCAAATATTCGTGAAATCTTATATACAGTCTATATATATATATATATATATATATGTGTCAGTGAGACATATATATATGTTTCATACAGAGCTAGATAGCAGAATTCAATTGTCGGCTTCTGTAGAATCAGCGCTAGTCACTGAGGCTGCCCAGACTCCCCGCCTGACCCGCGGTGAACTGACAGCATGGGAAAATGTTCAGAAAATTTCCCACGCTAATGAGTTCATGTCCGGTCAGGCAGGGAGGCTGCGCAGGCAGCTTTCATTCATTCCACAGTGGTCTATAGCTGTGGCGGTAGCATTAGCACTGCTCCTGGTTGTAAACTATTTAAACCCTTGAGATGGATTGCAGCATGGGACATGACTGTATGGTGGATAGGTATGGGATATTGTTGCTTTTTTATTTTTGTGCTTTTTGGATTGGGAGTTAAATAAAGATGGCAAAATGTGTGTTTAATTATTTCAATAAAAGTCTTTATTCTTAATGTGTGTGTTGGGTATTAGCCTGGGTATTGGCCCCCCAGGGCTAAAAATATCAGCTCTCAGCCACCCCAGAAATGGCGCATCTTATAGATTTGCCAATTCTGGCACTTAGCCTCACTCTTCCCACTTGCCCAGTAGCGGTGCCAAGTGGGGTAATATTTGTAGGGTTGATGTCATCTTTGTATTGTCCGGAGACATCAAGCCCATGTTTTAGTAATGGAGAAGCGTCTATAAGACACCTATCCATTACTAATCGTATCCTTATATGGTAAAGACATAGCCTGAATAAAGTCCTTTATTTGAAATAATCACACAGACTCCTTTAATAATATTAATTAAACCATACTTGCTGCATCACCTAATCCCCGACTCCCTCAATCTCCTGCAAAAAAATAAAATAATAAATTAACATACTGTATATTACTCTTTGTCCGCCGTAGTCCATTTACCGAGTGACCCACTATGATCTGACATGTAGAACAGTCACCGCTGCGGGTCACAGTCATCTGCGGAATCACACTGACATCTGACAGCGTGATCCCACAGTGCTGTGACCAACAGTACCGGCAGTAGTGTTACCGCACTGCCGCAGACAATCGCACACACACACAGACAGCACAAACACAAGCAGACACCTGCACACACACACAGACACATGCACATACACGCAGACAGCCACACACGTAGACAGCCGCAGACACACACAAATTCTCCGCTAAAGTTCAAAATGCAACATTGTTCACAGCAGTGACCTGGGAGTCAGAAGTGCTTCCAGGGGTCTTCCCCATACTGTTACCATGTCATTTGAGCATCTTTCCCATCAGTTTCCACAATTTCTAGTTTCTCTAAACACCCCCGGGGGGCGCCGTGGTAAAAATGCTCAAGTTTCCCATAGATTTACATTGGGCTTGTTGCACCTGAGCTGACAAGCACCCGAGCATTCCATTTTGCTTGACCCAAGCAACGAGCACCCAGGCATTTTAGTACTCGCCCATCACTACTATGCATACCTCCCAGAGGAAAACAAAACTAAATGTCTCAATTAACCAAATTTTATGGTGCCATAAAGTGATATGCACCTAATTTCTGAATTTATGATATGCACCTCTCCGGTGTGGTTCTGTCACTCTATGTCTCTATAATTTAATATTATCCACTAATATCAATTATTGGCACCATATAATTTCGATAATTGAGATATTTAGTGTCGTTTTCATCTGGGAGGTATGCATACACATGGGGACATGCATGCAGCAACATGCAGCAGCAGATTAAATCAAAGCACTTGCACTTTGATTTAATCTGCAGCTGCATGTTGCTCTTCCTGTCCACTAAAATATAAGTGGACTCTGTGTTTTACATCTGTGTAATCAACTATTCATTTTGTCAAAAAATTTATTCTTTATTGCTATTTTTCTTTTATGTATGAAATGTTTTTGAGTAAACACCAATATATTTTATTTGAGACTTTTTGTGCTCTATTTTTTTCTGTGTTTTCATGTAATGTGGGAGTGTCCCGAGGTATATAGCCCCCCTCATCACTAGGTATAGGGTTTAATGTTTACTAATATGATATCTGTTCTAAAGATATTGTTTGTATTAGACTGAGGATGGTAGGACAATGAGAAATCCAAATTAACATTCAGTAGCTTACAGGTGGCCCTCCAGAAACTAGAGGTAAACTGAATGACTCTATCAGAGACTACTTGGAGCCACGGAGGTGGAAAACATGAAGAATAAATTGCTTTGCCAGCACTGGCACAGATGGAAGATCCAGTCTGCCATCTGTGCCAGTGCTGGCAAAGCAATTTATTCTTCATGTTTTCCATTGGAGTGAAGTGGGCCATATTGAAGAAGCGATACGCAACCACTCAGATGACAATACTGCCAGTTGATACAGACTCGTGCTAAAAACCATGGAAATATACTGCCAGGAAGCAGATGACACGTGCAAGGGAAGCAAATGACCGGTAGGAAGCTGGTTGGGCACAGGAGGGACAGGCAGATGCTAAATCTGCAATATCTTTGCGCAGGGTAAGCCACCAATAGTGTTAAGAAATGAAGAGCGCCATCTTCTTCTGTCTGGCATGGCTCACTAACTTAGATGAGCGACCCAGAGAAATACTTGCTTACTATCAGGTTCAGTTACATAAGTCTTACCAGAAGAAAGACGAAAAAAGTCCAACGGAGCGACCGTAATTCTTTGGAGGTCTTGATGATGTGTTTAAGCATCTCCTCCTGGTCAGAGGCCTGGAAAGATCTGCAGAGAGTAGAGATGAGCGACTTTGCCTTTTTTCGGGTCGAGTCGGGTTTCAATTGGCCGATTATCGTGAAAAGTCGAAGGCCGACTGAAACATGAAACCCAATGCAAGTCAATGGGGAAGAAAAGTCGGCAGTGAGTGGAGGACAGGAAACACACCTACAGTGCCCATTTTAATGCCAAAAGCATCAATTCTTATTACTTAAGCTTGTCAACCTTAATTTACTTTATAATAATAGTTAGGCATTGAAAACTGGGGGTTATTTGGCTAAAGTTGTGGGGGGGGGTAGGGCTGGCTCCAGATTTTCGTGGGCCCAGGGCCAAAGAGTGTCACTGGGCTCCTTTAACACATGCCACAATTCATGATCCCCTGATACAGCAGAGAAATAGCGGTATAGTACAATGAAAAATACGTCACTTCTTACATCACATGACTGATATCCATTTTAAATTCTCCAATAGCTCCAAAAACGGACAGTATATTACTCCATACAGTATTATGGCCATCGCATAGTGCGCCATACAGAGTAATGAGGCCCATATATTTCTCCATAGAGAATCATTAGTCCTATATAATGTTTGATACAGTATATGATGAGCTCCACATAATGCTACAGTATATGTTGTTCCCCATGGATGAAGCTCCACTGTCTTATGGGCCCAAATAATGCTCCATATATAATGGGCCCCATTTCTAATGCTCCAGTGTATAATGGGCCCAGTAAATGCTGCTCCAGTGTCTGATGTCCACCTTTGGAATGCTCCAGTGTATGGTGGGCCCCATATATCATTCTCCAGAGTATAGTGCTCCCCAATAATTGCTCCCAACCTTTAAATCAAGTAAATAAGTCTCCTTGCTAGGGAATCCCTGTACTCTGGACTCCTCGTCGTCCTCATCTTCCATCTCTCTGCACTTGGACTGTTTAGGCAGAGGGCGTACAGAAGTGATGTCATCGCGCTCTCTGACCAGAATGTCACTGTCAGGAAATGCGGAAGACGTCACGGCGGTGGAGCAGGGAGAGGTAAGTATTTCAACTTTGCAAGTGCTGTGATCCTCAGCAAGCAGGGGGCCCACTCATTGGCGACGGCACTGGCACAGGGCCCCTAATAGTATGGCGGTATGTCTGACGGCGGGTGGGCCTACGGTGGTGTGTTTGACGGCGGGTGGGCCCTCCCACCAGCAGAGACACTTTTGCGTACTATGAGGGGCCCTGTCCCAGTGCCATCGCCCATGAGTATGCCCCCCCACCTGCTCAAGGAACCTGCACTTTCATCTGCACCTTCCTCTTTGTCACCGTGTAAGGTGGTATAGTATGTGGGAAGGGGAACCTGAGTTTCATCAGGGTCAGATTCTGGCTGTGTAGAGTGCAGCGGGAATGTAGTGGTCTGGGTCAATGTACCAGCAGAATCATCTAGCAGTGCACTTGTGGCGCCCCCCAGGAGTACGGTCGCCACAGTGGCATTACCTTCCTCCTAGGGAGTGTGATGTCATGCTTGGGAGCAATGAAGGATTTCTCTAGCAGTTAAACCAACACACAACACAGTTCCCACTCCAGGCCAGCAGGGAGAGCTCTGAACCTGATTGCTGAGGAGCTGCTCTCTGTGGTCGGGAGGAGGGAAGTTAGGGCAGTCTGTGAAGGGAAGGGGAAGTGTGTGGACGTGAGAAGGGGAGCTGGAGGATGAGCAGAGTTAAGACTCAGTCCTAGCTGGAGCGCATGGTCCGGATTCCAATCTCTGAGTTTGTAGGGACACTGACGGTCCTGCAGCAGAAACCGGAGGAGGTAGCAGCTGTAAATGCTCTGTTCCCAACTAAGGCTTGGAGGCCCCAGCAGCGACGTGTGTGAGCCACAAGGAAAAGGCTACAGCTGCCTGCCATATGAGAAAGTTCCAAAAGAGAGTCAACGGGGGAACTTCAGTGAACTCAGTACTGCGAATACCTCAGATAAGCGCTAAAATGGAGGTCACAATACCTATCCAGACCATAACAAGCAGTTTTTTCTGGAGGTGGATGCTTCTGCCTCAGGGCTGGTGCTGGTCTGGATGATGCACCACAGGGCACCCTTAAGGCAATCAAACAGCTCGGAGTTGAGAGGCAGAGGATATTTATTCTTACCTGTGATTTGATGGAGGCCCCTATAGTGGATCGAGTGTCACAGAGAACCGTCCTTCTTCTTCACAAAGAAGAACCCTGCTTTGGCTAGGGAGGAAGATTTCTTGATAAATCCCCTGGTACGGTTCTCCTCAATATACTCGGACATGGCACAAGTTTAAGCCTGTGACAGGGAATAATTTCGGCCTCGTGTAGGAGATGCACCAGGCAGAAGGTGAATTAGACAGTCATACGGTCTATGATTTGGCAAAGTCTCAGCTTCTTTCTTGGCAAAGACATCTGCATACATCCAATACACCACAGGTAAACCAGGCAAATTAGCTGGAGAATTCAGAGGTCAGTCAAGATAAATGGGAGAAAGGCAACTCTCGTGACAAACTTGACCCCATCGGAGTACTTCTCTAGACTTCCAGTCCAGGACTGGCTCGTGTCTCTGCTGCCATGGCAAACCTAGAAGCAGAGTGTGAGACCGATCAGACAGCACATAAAGAGGAATCTTTTCTGAGAGCAGCATTCCTACCCAAAGTTCAACTGATTCTCTAATGGAAAAGATGGCCTCGGAGAGTGGTCTTTCATCCACCGATACCACCAACGGATCCTGTAGACATTGGACTGGGATCTTAAATCGCTCTATGAGGATCTTTTGGATGAAATTACCTGCAGAAAAAGAGTCTAAGTAGGCTGATTCAACAAAACAGATGTTACGACAGGACACCACTACTGGCAGAGACAGTGATGGCGAGGGGTAATTCTTACCCAGGGTGGCCACTCCCACCGACCATAGTCTTTGGAGTTTCCCAGTCTTTCTGGACAGGAGCAAATGATGTGGAAGGGACTGCCACAATAGAAGCATCTACCCTTGTTGTGACCTTCTGAGGATGCATGGCCATGGTCACCTGGCCCACTGGGAAGGTTACCGAGGTTGAGGCTTGCCATAAGATGAGCCTTTGAAAGGAAGGGGCCAGGCATAAGGGTCTTCTCTTCCATAGCTGGCACCTGCTCTCACACTTATTAACGGCAGCAGGCGTAGGCTGATGGGAGCAGTATTCTCATAAGCCAACGCCAGTGACTGGAGATAAACGTATTACCTCCGATCACAGCTGCGGGCTCACGCTTTCATTTCACAGCATGGGAACCTCGGCTCTCTTACTGGTGGTAATGCTTTAACTACTGATCAGAGGCAGTGTTTGCCGCGCTGTTATGCACATGACATTGTGGCAAACACTGGATGTTTGGACCCCCATTCGAATGAATGGAATCCGAGTTCTAGACCAGGTACTGTTCTGGTAACCAAATCCAAACTTTTTTAACTGGTTGGCCAAACCTGCTGGACCCAAATATCTAGGGGTCTGCCCATCTCTACAAGGTACAGATCTAAGAGAGGGGAGGTCTGGAACCAGCGGATTCCAAGGCCTGTGCCAACTGTAACGGGCTGGATGGTGGGACCACTGCTCTCACAGTTATTAATGGCAGCAGGCATAGGGTGATGGGAGCAGTAGTCTCATAAGCCAACACATTGACCGAAGGTAAGCTTATTAGCTCCGATCACATCTGCAGGCTCACGCTTTCATTTCACAGCATGGGAACCTCGGCTCTCTGACCGGCGGTAATGCTTTTACTGCTGATCAGAAGCAGTGTTTGCCGCGCTGTTATTCACATGACATCATGGCAAACACTGCATGTTTGGACCTCCATTCGAGTGAATGGAGTCCGAGTTCTAGTCCAGGTACTGTTCTGGTAATCAAACCCAAACTTTTTTTAATTGGTTGGCCGAACCTGCCAGACCCAAATATCTAGGGGTCTGCCCATCTCTACCAGGTACAGAGCTAAGAGAGGAGAGGTCTGAAACCAGCAGATTCCATGGCCTGTGCAAACTGTAATGGGCTGGACGGTGGGACCACTGTGACAAGGACCAAAGAAAGCCTGGAGGGGCATGACTAGGAGCCTCAAATAATCTGACCTTGGAACATGCGATACCATGATCCGAGGAGAGACCAAGGAGGTGAACCAGGTGCTACACAAGAACTGACCTTAGATAGATGGCAGCTTACCCCTAGGGACAGGTACAGTGGGGAAAAAAAGTATTTAGTCAGTCAGCAATAGTGCAAGTTCCACCACTTAAAAAGATGAGAGGCGTCTGTAATTTACATCATAGGTAGACCTCAACTATGGGAGACAAACTGAGAAAAAAAAATCCAGAAAATCACATTGTCTGTTTTTTTTTCATTTTATTTGCATATTATGGTGGAAAATAAGTATTTGGTCAGAAACAAGCAATCAAGATTTCTGGCTCTCACAGACCTGTAACTTCTTCTTTAAGAGTCTCCTCTTTCCTCCACTCATTACCTGTAGTAATGGCACCTGTTTAAACTTGTTATCAGTATAAAAAGACACATGTGCACACCCTCAAACAGTCTGACTCCAAACTCCACTATGGTGAAGACCAAAGAGCTGTCAAAGGACACCAGAAACAAAATTGTAGCCCTGCACCAGACTGGGAAGACTGAATCTGCAATAGCCAACCAGCTTGGAGTGAAGAAATCAACTGTGGGAGCAATAATTAGAAAATGGAAGACATACAAGACCACTGATAATCTCCCTCGATCTGGTGCTCCACGCAAAATCCCACCCCGTGGGGTCAGAATGATCACAAGAACGGTGAGCAAAAATCCCAGAACCACACGGGGGGACCTAGTGAATGAACTGCAGAGAGCTGGGACCAATGTAACAAGGCCTACCATAAGTAACACACTACGCCACCATGGACTCAGATCCTGCAGTGCCAGACGTGTCCCACTGCTTAAGCCTGTACATGTCCGGGCCCGTCTGAAGTTTACTAGAGAGCATTTGGATGATCCAGAGGAGTTTTGGGAGAATGTCCTATGGTCTGATGAAACCAAACTGGAACTGTTTGGTAGAAACACAACTTGTCGTGTTTGGAGGAAAAAGAATACTGAGTTGCATCCATCAAACACCATACCAACTGTAAAGCATGGTGGTGGAAACATCATGCTTTGGGGCTGTTTCTCTGCAAAGGGGCCAGGACGACTGATCAGGGTACATGAAAGAATGAATGGGGCCATGTATCGTGAGATTTTGAGTGCAAACCTCCTTCCATCAGCAAGGGCATTGAAGATGAAACGTGGCTGGGTCTTTCAACATGACAATGATCCAAAGCACACCGCCAGGGCAACGAAGGAGTGGCTTCGTAAGAAGCATTTCAAGGTCCTGGAGTGGCCTAGCCAGTCTCCAGATCTCAACCCTATAGAAAACCTTTGGAGGGAGTTGAAAGTCCGTGTTGCCAAGCGAAAAGCCAAAAACATCACTGCTCTAGAGGAGATCTGCATGGAGGAATGGGCCAACATACCAACAACAGTGTGTGGCAACCTTGTGAAGACTTACAGAAAACGTTTGACCTCTGTCATTGCCAACAAAGGATATATCACAAAGTATTGAGATGAAATTTTGTTTCTGACCAAATACTTATTTTCCACCATAATATGCAAATAAAATGAAAAAAAAAAACAGACAATGTGATTTTCTGGATTTTTTTTTCTCAGTTTGTCTCCCATAGTTGAGGTCTACCTATGATGTAAATTACAGACGCCTCTCATCTTTTTAAGTGGTGGAACTTGCACTATTGCTGACTGACTAAATACTTTTTTTCCCCACTGTAGCTGGGATGACCTGAAGGAAGGTACAGTAATTGCAGGCAGGCGCTGTAAGAACATGGGAACCAAGGATGAAGACGGGAGTGGCTGATGTAGAGATGAGCACTGGCAGGTGCGACTGGACTGGCTGACATAGAGATGAGCACTGGCAGGTGCAGCGGGATCGGCTGACAGAGAGATGCGCTCTGGCAGGTGTAACCAGACCAGCTAATGTAGAGATGAGAATTGGCAGGTGCAGAGGGATTGGCTGATGTAGAGATGAGGACTGGTTGATGAGCACTGGCAGGTGCAGCAGGATCGGCTGACTGAGACATGAGCACGAGCAGATGCAAACTGGACTGGCTGATGTAGAGATGAGCACTGGCAGGTGCAGCGGGATCGGCTGAGAGATAAACTGAAAGGTGCAGTGGGACTGGCTGATGGAGAGATGAGTACTCTTTTTTTTGGGGGGGGTCCCCCATTTTAATTATCAGGAAAAGCAAAGTATACACCTGTGAACAGATAGTAATAACCTGGGAACCTTTATGAATATTTTATCTATTCCAGAATATTAACAACAGCCCTAGCTGACGACTTTCCCTCAGGTGTTTGTGATAATTGCGGGGTCCCCACTCCTTTTGTTTATTTATTAACAAGTACAGTAAAATACACACCCAAGGTAACTTTAGTTTACAATGGTTATACAAAATGCTACTAAACCAATTGCACTGTGCATATTAATCCCCTTTTTTTTATAATGCACCCTGCCTCCAAATGTAAATCAATAGACATGGAGAAATGACAGAATCACATCTTCTTTCTTATTTAAATTCATAATATTCAAGCATATGACTGCTTAGTATATGGCCTGGGGCTTGTCCATGTGCCTTGATTTATGTGATGTATTCCCTTATATTAATTTGTGCCTTTTTGGCATATTTTTAATCTTCATCATTTCTTTTGTTTGCAGAAATTGTACTTTGTATATATTTCACAAAGACTCACTATGGTATTCCCTGGATGGATTTTTGAGTCAATGTCTTTTTTATAAGAAGTAATGGATCTCTTCCCATGAAGATGATGTTTGACTCAACCACATTATATTTCTCTCCAGACATGCATTTTTATACCTTTTTAACAAATACTTTTCTGTGTGAGTTCAGGTGATGTGTTAAACTCTACTTTTTATTCATGAGGTTCTCAATTTTACTGAAGATTGATAGCAGAGAATTACACATAAAGCAATATATATGTAAACACAGTCTTTTCACACACATTTACCTGCAAGAGAAATGTGATCATAGACAGGATTAAGCAATCTTTAACTGAGGCTTTTAAAGAAAAAGATTTTTTGGTTTACAGGAATTTGGTGGAGAACCTGCCAAATTACAAATGACCAGAGTGTAAGTATCAAAACACTGTGTATCATGCCAAGCTTGGCCAAATATATTAGATAATTGTTAGCAACTATTATGTCCCCCATAAACATGCAACCTAGAATCAACTGTGCATGTTTATTTTAGCAGAGAAAGGATGTCTGTATTGGCTTGTAAGGCCGGGGTCACACTAACCGACGCAAAATACGGTCCGTATTTTACAGGCGTAATACGGATGAATGACCCCTAAATAGTGCTCCGTATATCATCCGTAAGCAAGGTGTGGTCGCGTATTTTGCGCATGTCAGCATCCGTATGTAATCCGTATGGCATCCGTATGGCAAGATTTTCTCGCAGGCTTGCAAAATGGACATATAATGGAGCCCTATGACAGGGTTTCTAACAGAAACCAAAGAATAGATATAGACACATAGAATGCATATATATATATATATATATGTATTCTATGTGTCTATATCTATTCTTTCATTTCTTTATTAAACCTGTCAGTGTGAGTTTACTGTATTGCGCACTGAATTGCCGGCTTTGCTAAAAGACACCTGGTGCGTATTTCTCGCAAGTCACATGTGTGGTCCGTGTGTAATCCGTATTTTTTGCGCACCCATAGACTTGCATTGGCGTATTACGGGCGTAGTACTCTGACAATCGCAGCATGCTGCGATTGGCACGGACCGTAGAATACGGATGAGAAATATACGGCTGTTGGGAGCTGCCCCATAGAGAAACATTGGTCCGTGTGTGATGCATGCTTTTAACGCCTCTCACTCGTCCATATTCCTCGCCAGTGTGACCCCGGCCTTATCCTTAATCTCTGGAAGGGTGAATATTTGCTTTTAAATACATTTTTGGGCTGTGCCATACATTTTCAAAACTCTTTGATTTATTAAATATCGAGAATTAATGCCACATGGATTTTTGGTAGTTGTCTGAGGAATTTTCTGCCATGATGACTGCACTTGGACATGCAAATAATCAGGTCCTCTGCTCACAGCTCCATTTGCAATATCCCAGATGTGCTCGATGGGGACACAAACAAAGCCTAAGTCAAAAACAAAATGAGCAAATACCTTGCACTAAGTAAAGAAATAGCAATAGTAGTTCTACTCGGGATGGTCTTAACCATTGGTATTCAAACCTTACCATATGTCAAATGACATAAATGTGAATAAAAGCCAAGCAGAACCGAGACCCCAACTACAGGACGCATAGCCATGGGAAGCTATGTTAGCATAATGTCCAGCTCAAACAAAAGGGAGTTCATGCCCTTATTTGCAAAAACCTAAAGCAAAACCGAAAGAAATTAACTGGAATATAAGTTGGTATGTATGCAATGTGTTGCATGTTCATACTGGCCACTAAACAGACAAAACCTAGGATTAAAAACAAAATGAGCAAATACCCCACAATAAGTAAATAAGTAGCAATAGTGAATGAAAGTAGCATAGGGCACAAAGTTAATATTGTTTTGATCATAAAATGTAAAAGTCATGTTGATGGGAAACAAGTACAGATGAGTGGATCTGACCAAATTTGAATTAGCCAAATCCGTTTTTGCAAATTGAATGTACCCTATTATACATTGCAGTCTCTCCATGCTCCAAATCATAATAAAAGTAAGATGTAAGCAAAACCCTTTATACTTTTTTACCACTCCCCTGTCCCACCCCACTTCACGCTGGCTGCTGTCCAAACCTCAAAACCGCCTTTTCTTTCTCTCGTTGTGAGTCGCATCTCCCTGCCTGTTCAGCCTAAGCTGATAATTTCAGCTGTGAGTAGGCCTCGGACGTCACCTATGTCACAGATGTGCAACATGCAGTGACCTCTGAGGCCAGGTTATCAACTGACCTAGGTTGGAGTAGTGGTATTGCAACCACTAGGGGCAGCACCGGAAGATAGCGTAGTCAGGGATAGCCAAGGAGTTGGTATACAGGAGCAGCAATGTAGTTTAAAGGAGCAGCACATAGTCTACTCATGGATAGCCAGGAAATCGGTTCACAAGAGCAGCAATGTATGAACCTATATAGAAATGGAGTATAACGCCAAAAAATTCAACAAGATAGTTATATTATAATATCAAAATTATTTACTCTTTATTAATACAAGTACAAAACAAGTATGTTAAAAAGTACAATCAAAAGTGATCAGGGAACAGAGATGACACAGAGGAATGGAATCGCCGCACATCTATGGTGAGTACAATAGTACAAAAAAATATTCCAAAATCTGCATGAAGACCCATGCCCATGCTGCAAAAGTCTCACACATGGCCATCTATTTTTTACAAAAACAAGGTTACTGCCAAAAGGCATAGGGAATTCATACAAAGGCTTCCATTAAAATGCTGTGTGCAAAAAAGATGGAAGAGGAAGTAGTTGGTCACCAAGCTTACCCATAGAGGAGATATGTGTGCGGAGTGTCCAGTCCCCAGAGCCCCTACGCACGTTTCACACTGGGCTTCATCGGGGGGCGTATGTGGTGCTGTTGAATGTGCGGGGGATAAAATGTGTATAACACAGGTGTCTGAAATTAGCATCGCCGCGGGAGGATGTGAGCGCATGAGAGGTGGGCCCCAATCGCGGAACGTCACTTCCGGCCGTCATAGCCTGTGGGAGGGACAAGGAGAGATGCCACTCTCCTGACGTCATTGTCCCGCCCCAGGTAATACTGACGCCTTCCGGGACGCCCGCTCACGACGGGACCAGCCGCGCATGCGCAACCCCGCGGCGGCCATTTCTGGTATTGGCAAAGGGAAGGGCAAGTTAGGACGGAATAACACGGCCTACAAAGAGGCATGAAAAGAAAAAGAAAAGGAAGCGAGAAGAGAAAAAGGGGGGGTGAAAAAAGAGAGGTTCAGCACTGATACTGATGGCCATATAAAACCGCAATCTTCCACAAAAAGTAGCGTGATTCTCAGAACCCACATAAAGTATGTTGAACAGCCATTTTGATTTACAAAAGAAAAAGAAATAATGTACATATAACAAAAAAAGAAGAGGGTCTAGATATATACAATTGTACCTATTTATGTAAAAGGCACCATACAATGATATCCAAATATCTCAATTGTGTATAAAATATTGAAATAGTATGATGATAATCAAAGCACTCGTTTTCTCATATATAATATGACATCATTCAATCAGGACATAGCCCCGCAGAGATTGATCATAGTCAATTTCATTGTTAATCATTATATCAAAAGAGTGCAATATATCATCTCATCTAATTAAGATACGAAATATCATTTAATATGCTATATATCCAAACATTAAAGTTAAAGCACAAAAAATAGCTAACACACAGATGGCTCTACAAAGTCTGCATGACCAAAAGATCAGTATAAAAACTGAGGGAATTTTCTTCCTTTTTCTTCAATTCCATATCCTGCATACAAGCAGGAAAGAGGGTTCCACGTAATTGTTTCTCCACCCTTTACTCCAAAGTTCCAATTCGTGCGCCCAGAATAAACCCCGCGATACATTCAAGAATTCATGCTAATTGTACACTGAAAAAATGTGAAATAAAAAACAGCAATTAACAACAAGAACAAAAAACACCTTATATATACATATATAAAAAGCCAGAAAGACATGTTAACACTACAAAAAGGGGGCAAAGGATAACTTCTCATTAAGTCCATGAGGTGTCATGGACCCTAAAGTGACTATCCACCGACACTCCAGCTGGGCTAAGACCTTCTTATAATCTCCACCCCTAGTCCCAAGATGTACTTTGTCAATCCCTTTAACTTTAAATGTCCGTGGATCGCAATTATGGACTTGCTTAAAGTGCCGAGGGATAGTCTTCAATGTTGTAACATCTGAGATCTCCTTTGCCACCCTTATGTCCCTAACATGTTCCCTAACCCTAGTGTGAAGCTCCCTAGAGGTGAGTCCCACATAGATCAGATCACATGCACATGTGGCGTAATATACCACATATGTGGTGCTACAAGAGATATAATTTGTGATATGGTATTCCATACCACCATCGGCCGCCTTAAAAGTGGTTGCCCTAACAATATTTTGGCAGGCCAAGCATGAACCACATGGGTAACATCCCCACCTCTGGGGCCTGGCACAAAAAGGGTTAGTGGATCTGACCACATAGTGACTTCTCACGAGATAGTCTTTCAGATTTCTTCCCCTTCTAGAGGTCAAAAGGGGTCTATCAGGCAGGATTCCCTTTAATGTAATATCTGTTTGTAAAACAGACCAGTGTTTTCCCATGATCTCTCTTATCTTATTCCACTGATTGTTGTAGGTCATAATACACCTCAGTGGTTGTTCCCTCGCAGAACCGGCATGTTGTTTAGAGTCAAGGAGTTGTTGGCGAGGAGTCCTCCTGGCACGAGAATAGCCTGATTTAATATTTCTCATACTATATCCACGATCACGGAACCGCTGGGCAAGATCCCGAGCCCTTTCCTCAAAGACCTCATCGGTGGAACATATTTGCTTCATTCTCAAAAACTGACCCACAGGAATGGCCCGAATGGTTGATGCGTTGTGGGAAGATAATGCATGCAATAAAGAATTGACAGACGTTTCCTTACGGAACATGTCAGTTTGAATTGCACCATCCCCGCACAACGTGATCTTAATGTCTAAAAAGTCAATCTCACTCGCCGCCACCCTGTGGGTCAGTTTGATATTGCGGCAATTTTGATTTAAACCACAGATGAAGTCGATGAGGCCAGGCTCGGTACCCTGCCAAATCATAAAGACATCGTCAATATAGCGATACCAGCACTGCACATGGGACGCGGCGCACGCACCATCCCCGAAAACCTCCCTCTCCCAGTGACCCAGGAAGAGGTTTGCGTAAGATGGCGCACAGGCCGCGCCCATTGCAGTGCCGCGTCGCTGCAGATAGAATTTGTCCTTAAAAGTAAAATAGTTATGAGTTAAAACAAACTCAAGCAGTTCCAAGATCAGGGACCGTAAGGCCATATCTAGATTACTCATGCCAAGGAAAAACTCCGCTGCTTCCAATCCATCACTATGTCCAATGCATGTATATAGAGACTCTACATCGATCGTAGCAAACAACATGCCAGGTTCAAGATGGAGACCATCAAGTTTTCTCAGGACGTCCGTAGTGTCCCTGACATAGGAGGGCAGCGTCTCCACTAGGGGATGCAAATAATGTTCAATGAACTTACAGATGGGATCGCAAAGCCCTCCTATGCCAGAGACAATCGGACGTCCGGGGGGATTCACTGGGTCTTTATGTATCTTCGGCAGAAAATAGAAAGTAGGAACCACAGGGCTTTTAACTAATAATCCATCGAAAATCTTTTTAGTGATAATACCTTGATTAAAAGCGACATCCAAAATTTCATAAATGACTTCACCAAAGGAACTAGTTGGATTATGTGGGAGGATAGCATAAGATTCACGATCTCTTAACTGCCGAAAGGCTTCTTTTTCATACTTTGATGTTGGCCAGATAACCACATTCCCCCCTTTGTCTGCTGATTTTATCACGACATCCTTTAAAGATTTTAGTTCCTTCAAGGCAATTCTATGTGCCCTTGTCAAATTATCCCCCTTATGTGTCCTTGTTAATGTTTTTATATCTTTCACCACAAGTTTATTGAATATCTCAATCGATGGACATAAAGAGAAAGGGGGAAATGTGGTAGACCTCGGCACAACAGAAGTAGGAAAAATACCTGGAGGATTAGATGATCCCTCCCGTTCTAGTTCCTCCAATATGCCAAAGCTTCCTGTTCGGCCGAGGAACAAAAAGTAGTACTGTCAATCGGTTTCGTGTGAAGTTTACGTAGTAAGACTTTTCTTAGGAACAATTGTATGTCCTTCATGGCTGAATAAAAGTTAAAATAATTAGTAGGAACAAAATTCAGGCCCATACTCAAAACCTCAAGTTGATTTTTAGTCAATGAGTGGGTGGAAAGGTTGATTACCTCTAAGGCATTCCTAGTTTTAGTTTTTTTCTCCATTGATTGGGGTGGGGTCATTTTCCGTTTATTAGATGATTTACCCCTAAAGTGCCCTTGTCTTCCCATACCAAATCTCTCCTGATGAACATTATTACGATGGTCACTACTCTGTGGCTCCTCGTCAATAGATGAGGCTGACGAGAAAGAGTTGTGATGGGTTCTTGGCATAGATTGGGTTTTCATTAATTTCTTTCGCCACCGATATACCTGGTTATTCTTATAATCCAGTTCCTTACGGTCCCTGATCTTGGAACTGCTTGAGTTTGTTTTAACTCATAACTATTTTACTTTTAAGGACAAATTCTATCTGCAGCGACGCGGCACTGCAATGGGCGCGGCCTGTGCGCCATCTTACGCAAACCTCTTCCTGGGTCACTGGGAGAGGGAGGTTTTCAGGGATGGTGCGTGCGCTGCGTCCCATGTGCAGTGCTGGTATCGCTATATTGACGATGTCTTTATGATTTGGCAGGGTACCGAGCCTGGCCTCATCGACTTCATCTGTGGTTTAAATCAAAATTGCCACAATATCAAACTGACCCACAGGGTGGCGGCGAGTGAGATTGACTTTTTAGACATTAAGATCACGTTGTGCGGGGATGGTGCAATTCAAACTGACATGTTCCGTAAGGAAACGTCTGTCAATTCTTTATTGCATGCATCATCTTCCCACAACGCATCAACCATTCGGGCCATTCCTGTGGGTCAGTTTTTGAGAATGAAGCGAATATGTTCCACCGATGAGGTCTTTGAGGAAAGGGCTCGGGATCTTGCCCAGCGGTTCCGTGATCGTGGATATAGTATGAGAAATATTAAATCGGGCTATTCTCGTGCCAGGAGGACTCCTCGCCAACAACTCCTTGACTCTAAACAACATGCCGGTTCTGCGAGGGAACAACCACTGAGGTGTATTATGACCTACAACAATCAGTGGAATAAGATAAGAGAGATCATGGGAAAACACTGGTCTTTTTTACAAACAGATATTACATTAAAGGGAATCCTGCCTGATAGACCCCTTTTGACCTCTAGAAGGGGAAGAAATCTGAAAGACTATCTCGTGAGAAGTCACTATGTGGTCAGATCCACTAACCCTTTTTGTGCCAGGCCCCAGAGGTGGGGATGTTACCCATGTGGTTCATGCTTGGCCTGCCAAAATATTGTTAGGGCAACCACTTTTAAGGCGGCCGATGGTGGTATGGAATACCATATCACAAATTATATCTCTTGTAGCACCACATATGTGATATATTACGCCACATGTGCATGTGATCTGATCTATGTGGGACTCACCTCTAGGGAGCTTCGCACTAGGGTTAGGGAACATGTTAGGGACATAAGGGTGGCAATGGAGATCTCAGATGTTACAACATTGAAGACTATCCCTCGGCACTTTAAGCAAGTCCATAATTGCAATCCACGGACATTTAAAGTTAAAGGGATTGACAAAGTACATCTTGGGACTAGGGGGGTGGAGATTATAAGAAGGTCTTAGCCCAGCTGGAGTGTCGGTGGATAGTCACTTTAGGGTCCATGACACCTCATGGACTTAATGAGAAGTTATCCTTTGCCCCCTTTTTGTAGTGTTAACATGTCTTTCTGGCTTTTTATATATGTATATATAAGGTGTTTTTTGTTCTTGTTTTTAATTGCTGTTTTTTATTTCACATTTTTTCAGTGTACAATTAGCATGAATTCTTGTATGTATCGCAGGGTTTATTCTGGGCGCACGAATTGGAACTTTGGAGTAAAGGGTGGAGAAACAATTACGTGGAACCCTCTTTCCTGCTTGTATGCAGGATATGGAATTGAAGAAAAAGGAAGAAAATTCCCTCAGTTTTTATACTGATCTTTTGGTCATGCAGACTTTGTAGAGCCATCTGTGTGTTAGCTATTTTTTGTGCTTTAACTTTAATGTTTGGATATATAGCATATTAAATGATATTTCGTATCTTAATTAGATGAGATGATATATTGCACTCTTTTGATATAATGATTAACAATGAAATTGACTATGATCAATCTCTGCGGGGCTATGTCCTGATTGAATGATGTCATATTATATATGAGAAAACGAGTGCTTTGATTATCATCATACTATTTCAATATTTTATATACAATTGAGATATTTGGATATCATTGTATGGTGCCTTTTACATAAATAGGTACAATTGTATATATCTAGACCCTCTTCTTTTTTTGTTATATGTACATTATTTCTTTTTCTTTTGTAAATCAAAATGGCTGTTCAACATACTTTATGTGGGTTCTGAGAATCACGCTACTTTTTGTGGAAGATTGCGGTTTTATATGGCCATCAGTATCAGTGCTGAACCTCTCTTTTTTCACCCCCCCTTTTTCTCTTCTCGCTTCCTTTTCTTTTCCTTTTCATGCCTCTTTGTAGGCCGTGTTATTCCGTCCTAACTTGCCCTTCCCTTTGCCAATACCAGAAATGGCCGCCGCGGGGTTGCGCATGCGCGGCTGGTCCCGTCGTGAGCGGGCGTCCCGGAAGGCGTCAGTATTACCTGGGGCGGGACAATGACGTCAGGAGAGTGGCATCTCTCCTTGTCCCTCCCACAGGCTATGACGGACAGAAGTGACGTTCCGCGATTGGGGCCCACCTCTCATGCGCTCACATCCTCCCGCGGCGATGCTAATTTCAGACACCTGTGTTATACACATTTTATCCCCCGCACATTCAACAGCACCACATACGCCCCCCGATGAAGCCCAGCGCGAAACGTGCGTAGGGGCTCTGGGGACTGGACACTCCGCACACATATCTCCTCTATGTGTAAGCTTGGTGACCAACTACTTCCTCTTCCATCTTTTTTGCACACAGCATTTTAATGGAAGCCTTTGTATGAATTCCCTATGCCTTTTGGCAGTAACCTTGTTTTTGTAAAAAAATAGATGGCCATGTGTGAGACTTTTGCAGCATGGGCATGGGTCTTCATGCAGATTTTGGAATATTTTTTTGTACTATTGTACTCACCATAGATGTGCGGCGATTCCATTCCTCTGTGTCATCTCTGTTCCCTGATCACTTTTGATTGTACTTTTTAACATACTTGTTTTGTACTTGTATTAATAAAGAGTAAATAATTTTGATATTATAATATAACTACCTTGTTGAATTTTTTGGCGTTATACTCCATTTCTATATAGGTTCATACACTTCTAAGGGAGTTGCCTCCTCATTTAGCCATTTTGAACATTCTTTTTTCTAGACAGAAAAAGCACTATGTTCATTGATATGTTGGATTATGTAAAATACAAGAGCAGCAATGTAATCTTAGAATGAAGGAGCAGGTGAACTGAAGCTTGACTAGAGGCTGGTAGCTCAATAATCTCGCAAGGAAGGAAGTGCAGTGCCAGGTTTAATTAGAGTGTTCAATCAGGAGATTGATCAAAGGAGTGAACCAATCAGGAACTCAGGGTGGAGACACTCAGGAACAACACAGGTACTTGAAGGAACTGTCCAGCAAGCTGGGGTTTATCTGCAGGTTAATAACATCCAAAGGGAGTGAGAACATCTAAGTGAGCAGACTAGTCTGGGGACACTAACGCCCCATTGTCTAGTCCAAACCCTCATTTACATATCATAAACGGACTTTAGAAATACTTTTTCTAAAGATCTGTCTATGTATCTAAAGTAATAAAGGGATTGTTATGCAGGGTATTTACATAAGCAGACACAACTGCTGGTGGTTCTTGGGGCATAGGGCACCTGAAAGGTTCCCTTTAAGTATAGAGCACTTAGCTACAGTTAGGGACCATCTTTCAACATTGGTTAGCAGTAGTTATTATCAAAATCACTAGGCTATTAGAAGAGCATTTTATAGAATATGTAAGGCTCCATAACAAAACTCCTAATTAGACACCCCTCCCCTCTAAAACCAATATTTGACAGACTAGATGTGGCCATGGTGAAAAGGTGCAAGGGTTGGGCAAATCTCCCAACTTGTACAGATATGGAGATGGACATGTATTGCTGCACTACAGTATTTGTACACACATTGAAGCATCTTAGTACTGTTTTGTTACCTTCATAGAGTATGGTAGCCATACAAATTCTCCCCAAATTGTATAATACCCCCACAATGAATTTTACCACAGTACCCTACAAATGAACCTATAGTACCCACAGCAAAGTATGATGCCCCACGGTGCCCCCATACAGTATAATATTACCACAGTGCCATCATATTAGTATGATGTTCTCACAATTCCCAGAAAACAGTATGATGCACCCAAACACAGTTTGATGTGGCAAAAGTGCCTCCCACTCAGGATGATGTCTTGTGTGGGAAGAATAAGTGCAACACGAAGGGATGAGGGAAAGGATGCCCAGACACTAGGGAAAGGGTGAGTGGGGATCCCTAGGCAGATCCCTAAATTGGTTCCTCACCAATAACCGAGCAGGAAATCTAAGCCCCGTATCTTCCCAGAGCTAGGCCCTGGAAAGGGATGGGGAAGAGATGAGCACTGGTCAGTCCCCACTGTAAACAAAAGACAAAAAAGGTTGACAGACAAGAGGAATGAACTTAGCTTGAGCAGACTCAGAGAGGTAACACCAAACGACCTCAAACAGCTCCAGAGAGGAAATTAGCCGACTGCTATAGCTCCAAGCCTTCACAAGGGAAAAAATGTTAATATCACCGGCGACTCTTTATAAATACCCAGGTCCAGGTGTGTCAACTAGAGTCGGAGGGAGGTTGCCACTGGGTCCCACAGTCAGAAGGATTAATGAGGCATCTGTAATGCCAAACGCAGAGACCTTCTGCAACCAAATGCAGAGCGACTGCCTGTTGCATTTGACACACCCGTGACATGTCTCAACAGTACATTATGGGACCCCACAGTTATACCTGCTGCACAAATTATTTGATGCTTCCCAGTTCCCTCACACGCATTATCAAGTCCCCACAGTAATCCCCAACAAAGTATGATACCTCATACAACCCATCATACAGTTTTATGCACTCTATAGCACCCACACATTATGATGCATCTCACAGAACCCACACAATTTACTGACACAAGCATAGTATGATCTTGCTTCAAGTATAATGGCCTCCAAAGTCCCCACAGAGTATGATTCCTTAACACATTATGATGGCCACTACACTCCCCACCACAGACAATATTATGGATTTCACAGGCTCCCAACACATGGTGGCACCCAAAACACCATCAACACAGTATAATAGTCAACACAACTCCTCCACTCAATGTGATGCAATTACATTCCTCCACATGGTAAGATCCTCCTCAAACAAAATGATGCAACTAACAGCCCACTTGTATTATAATTCATCCCACAGCCCTGCAAACAGTATGATGGCCCCAGAGACTCCCATGCAGTATGATAGCCAGAAGTACCTACTGGTAAAATAACAAAAAATACTACTCATCCTGTTTTTGAATGCCACTGTGTGGACTGAGACTACACACAGAAAATGCAGTCTAGGGATATCATCATTTCTGCTCCTCTGAGACTCAGAAGCACAGACTGAATAGTAGAAAAGGGAGCCAAAGGCTGTGTTATCCACGATTGTTTTCAACATATGCAGATACTGTTGAAATTGTGATGTTGGTGAGGGGAAAACACAATGCTGTTCATCTCTGGGTCTCACTCATAGTCGGACTAGGGTGTCTGGGTCCCACCAGGGTAATGGACTCTAGGGGCCCACCCTACAGCTATATGCAAATATCTGTCAGTCGTTATCCCCATTATAGAGAAGCATCAGCTGTAAAACACAGGCGGCTCCTGCACATCTACTGTGTGCCCCCATAACTGGGATGTATAATTATGGTAGTTTACATTAATGGGGTTCTTTGATTGAAACAAGTTAACACCGATCCATGGGCTCCACAGGATAGGTGATTGCTTAGGTCTGACCATTAGAAACTGCACCGATTGGAAGAATGGCGAAGTTTTGTCGTTGATAGGACACTTATCTACATTTTACAATGGAGCGACAGGTGGGATGTCTGACCGCAGCTCCATTCATTCTCTTTGGGGCTTCTAGAAAAAAACAAGTGCAGCCATGGAGGGAATGAATGGATCAGTGGTCAAGTCAGACATGTCACTCCAGTCTAATGTGGATAAAAAGTTCCACATTTTGCTGAATGGGTCCCACGAGTCAGACCCCCAGCAATCAATACGTTATCACTTATCCTGTGGAGAGGTGATTACTTTTTTCCACAGGAAACCCCTGTAAGTGCATCTCTGCAGCTGTGTACAAAGTATTTAATCTCTAATGGAAATAAAGAATCTTCTCCTAATTAATATTAGAGAGAACAAATGACCACCATACACAACACAATCCCCTATACCAAGACCAATACCACCATATACAGGGGAGAAATACAACCACACCACGACCAGACCACATAGTGACCGAATAATACTACACACAAGGGACAAATACTGCCACACCATGACCAGACCACATAGTGACAGAATAATACTACACACAAGGGAAAAATACCGCTACACCATGACCAGACCACATAGTGACCAAATAATACTGCTTACAAGGAAAAGTACTGCCACACCATCACCAGACCACATATTACAACCACATAGTGACCGAATAATATGTCATATTACCAGTATGTAGGGACCAAATAATACCACATACAAGGAGTAATACTGTCACACCGTGACCTGACCACAAATAACCACCACATACTGACCGAATACTACAATACTGATTATGAATACAAACCACAATACTAACAACACTGTTATTACCACCACAGACATTATACACAGGAGCCCTGTATATAGTGTAAACGCACAGGTAATACAGTGATCACCAGTGACATTATACACAGGATCTCTGTATAAAGTGTCAGTGTACAGATAATACAGTGATCACAGGTGACTATACACAAGAGCTCTGTATATAGTGTCAGTGTACAGGTAATACAGTGATTACCAGTGACATTATACACAGGAGCTCTGTACACAGTGTATAGTGTGCATGTACAGGTAATACACTGACTCACCAGTGACGTCTGTAGTTAAAGTCCCTCATCTTCGCTTTTCTTCAACCAGCACAGACCGCCATCACTTTTTCCAGCCAGGACTCGTATCTGCAAAAAATAACAGTCTTCAATAGCTGATCGCTTCCAGAGCACGTTCCCCACTTTTTCCCTGACTTCTACACTATGTCAGATGAAGAAGAAAAGCGACATAGTACCACCCTGCACAGTAACAGGACCTTCCTTTTGTTCCCTACATGGAAAACATTTCCTAAAAAGTAATTTAAATTAAAGTAGTAATAATGTCTCTACTTTGACCCTAATGAAATTATGTTCCCCACTTGTCACCATAAACTAATATATCATGTTCCTTATTCTGGCCCTCGAACAATAATTAAGTCCCTCATCCTGGCCCCCTTTATTTAATAATCTCACCCAGCATGGCCCCCTATATTTTATAATATGCCCCAGCCTGGCCCCCTTTATTTTATAATATTCCCCAACCTGGCCCCCTTTATTTTATAATATGCCCCAGCCTGGCCCCCTATGTCCCTTGTCCTGTCTGGCCCCCAGATATCCATCCCACTTCCCCAGCTATACATACTGGCCCACATATGTCCCATGTCCTGCCTCACCATATATCTCTCCTGGACCCCCATATATCATTCCCGGTCCCTTGTCCTGGCCCCCCTTATATATATGCATCTTGCTCCCCCATATATATGCTTCCTGGTCTCTTGTACTGGCCCCCCATATATCCATCCTGGCCCCACATATATATCCATCCTGGCCCCTCCCCATATATCCTTCCTGCCCACCGTATATATATGCTTCCTGGTCTCTTGTACTGCCCCCCAATATAACCATCCTTGCCCCAAATATATGCAACCTGGCCCCCCATATATATCCATCCTGCCCCCAATATATATGCATCCTGGTCCCTTGTCCTGCCCCCTCCCCTATAAATCCATCTAGGCCCCCCATATATATGCATCCTGGTTGTACCATATATATATGCATCCTGGCTCCCCATATATCCTTCCTGGTCCCTTGTCCTGCCCCCTCCCCCATAAATCCATCTTGGCCCCCATATATATGCATCCTGGCTCCCTATATATCCATCCTGGTCCCTTGCCCTGCCCCCCATAAATCAATCCTGCCCCCTGTATGTGTATCCATCCTGGCCCCCCATATGTGTATCCATCCTGGCCCCATGTCCTGCCCCTGCACCCCATGTGTATCCATCCTGGCCACCCCCCGTATGTGTATCCATCCTGACCACCCCTGTATGTGCATCCATCCTGGCCACCCCAGTATGTGTATCCATCCTGGCCCCCTTCCCCCTTTATGTGTATACATCCTGGCCACCCCTGTATATATATCCATCTTGGCCCCCTTCTCCTGTATATATCCATACTGGGCCCCTTCCCCAGTATATATATCCATCCTGGGCCACTTCTTCCCCATATATATATCTATTCTGGGCCCTTCCCCGTATATATATCCATCCTGGGCCCTTTCCCCGTATATATATCCATCCTGGGCCCTTCCCCCGTATATATATCCATACTGGCCCCTTCTGCCTATATCCATCCTGGGCCCCTTCCCCTGTATATATATCCATCCTGGGCCCATTCTACCTGTATATATATCCATCCTGGCCCCTTCCCCCATATATATATATCCATCCTGGCCCCTTCTCCCCAAATATATATCCATCCTGGCCCCTTCCCCATATATATATCCATCCTGGCCCCTTCCCCTTGTATACATATCCATCCTGGCCCCTTCCCCCTGTATATATATCCATTCTGGGCCCCTTCCCCCTGTATATATTCATCCTGGGCCCCTTCCCCAGTGTATATATACATCCTGGGCCACTTCCCCATATATATATATATCCATCCTGGGCCCTTCTCCCCGTATATATATCCATATTGGCCCCTTCCCCCTGTATATATATCCATCCTGGGCCCCTTCCCACTGTATATATTCATCCTGGGCCCCTTCCCCATATATTTATCCATCCTGAGCCCTTCCCCCTGTAATTATATCCATCCTGGGCCCCTTCCCCTTATATATATATCTATCCTGGGCCCTTCCCCCTGTATATATCCATCCTGGGCCTCTTCCCCATATATATATATCCATCCTGAGCCCATTCCCCCCTGTGTATATATCCATCCTGGCCCCTTCCCCCGTATATATATATCCATCCTGGCCCCTTCCCCATATATATATCCATCCTGGCCCCTTCCCCCCGTATGAGATAGAGAGAAAGAAAAAAAAACATTGCTCTTACCTTCCTGCGCTCCTGGCGTCCTCCTCCTTTGCATGTCAACGCACACATACTAAATTGGCCGCCACATAGCAGAGGCCGGTGAATGTGTGCACCCGGCGCATGACACTGACGTTATAAGCCGGGTGCACATTTGCCAGTATTGATTGGGACGTGTGCAGCAGCGGTTCAGGTAATGAACGCTGCAAGCGCGCATCCCTGCACAAAGCGGCCTGCGCTTTTAATGGGTCCACGCCCCTTAAAACAGCATTTTTTGTCTTCTCTCCTTCCCGGACCCACAGCCAAGGGCCCGCCGGGGGAATCTCCGGTACCCCGCCAGGTCAGACCGACCCTGGTCTCACTGACTGGGTTCCATAGTAGCTGAGAGGTCTGCTGTTTTAATGGTATGCAGCTGGCAAATAAAATGATTCTAAAGGGCCCGTTACACACAGCGATCTCGCTGGCAAGATCGCTGATTTTGTGACACATCAGCGATCTCTCCAGCGAGATCACTGTGTGTGACATCCAGCAACGATAGACCCTCCCGCGGGGTATTGCTGATCGTGCTGGATCGTCCTGGCCCGCTTTTTCATTGCTGGTCTCCCGCAGGCCCTCGCGCATTGCTGCGTGTGGCAGCGGGAGCCAGCGATGAGCGACGCTGCATGCTGGTATCCAACGTAAACATCGGGTTTCTAAGGGCTGCGGGGCCCTTAGAAACCCAATGTTTACCCTAGATACCAGCGTGCACTGCAGGCAGGACGGGAGGTGGAGGCAGAGCGGCGCACAGACAGGAGTAGCTCTGCTATCTGCTACTCCAGTCTGTCAGACCGGAGTAGCAGATAGCAGAGCTACGCCGGTCTGTCTGCGCCGCTCTGCCTCCACCTCCCGCCCTGCTTGCAGTGCACGCTGGTATCTAGGGTAAACATCGGGTTTCTAAGGGCCCCGCAGCCCTTAGAAACCCGATGTTTATGTTGGATACCAGCGTGCTCGCTGGTCCTGATCGCTGGAGGGGCTGTCTATGTCACAGCTCACCAGCGATCAGCTAACAATGTCCCAGCGATCCCATCCACGTCGGATCATTGGTGGGATCACTGGGACATCGTTATATGTAACGGTACCCTAAGAGTAGCACATTAGTAAATTTTTTAAGGATTCATACAACCAATACCAGCAGCCAATCATTGACAGGTTTCCTGAAAAATGTGTGCTAAAGGTGACCATTATATACTTCTTCAAGCTACGTAGAGTTAAATGTTATTGTGTGCTTATCATCAAACAATAAAAGGTTATCAGTTGCCTTCTTCCCCACAGGTGACAATTAATTACCTCACTAATAAAACAATTCTTTTTATTTTAATGAGGATGTGCATTGATGTAATGTGTAACTAAAACTACCCAGCTCTCCAGGAGATGACTCCACAAGAAGATAAATAGTGCAATTTGCTACTGGTGTAATGTTGATGAGAGCAAGTAAGCGAGAACATGTTTAGTTTTTACATTATCTAATACTTGCTAGGGAACATTTTAAGCATCTAACACTTTGCTTTTGGTACATGAGAGAATACAAATAACAGAAAAATTAAAGAATAGATATATTTTAAAATGAGATAGCATTCTGGTAAAGCCATAAAGTTTGCTTCACATCAGCCGGCAACCGTGGTGTAGAATGATTCAAGTGTTTAGAGCATAACATCCTTATCTTGCCAAGTAAACCTCTACAGATTTATAATTCAATAAATAAAAAAAATTCTTACCAACATCTGCTCTGAATCGGGGTGCTTCTGTAATTAGTTTTTCATACTCCTTTTGTCCAGCCATCTGTGCAAGTTTGATAACAGTAACTCAACTTGACATTATCTATACAGTGCACGATTTTTTGTACTTCTGTAAATCCCCTTTCTCCTCTGTCTTTGCCCATGTGTTACGTAGATTATAGTTTTTTGCTGTTAATCCTCATAGTTCATATTTTAATTCCTTTAAATAAGTTTGTTTAACCTAAACCAACCAAATAAAATGTACCTTCAGGTGTAAATGTAAAATTATCTATTTGTAAAAATTAACCTGAATGTAAACAACTTACTCTCTTACATCTGAATCTATTCTTTCCTTTATAGCTGATCAGCAGGGCCAGTGATAGGGGCAGGCAGACAAGGACGCTGCCTAGTACCCCTGCTCCTCCAAGGGCCCCAGCCAGTGGCGTGCCACTAATAGCATCACACCTTGCTGCCGCTATGGGGCCCCTGAGTAAGAAGGGCCCGGCACCACCCCTCCTGCATCATGCATTCAACTTATCGGAATCATAGATGCTGATACAGTTGAAAGCAGTGATGGAGGAGAGAGCGTCAGATGACCCTCCCTCTCCCATCACTTCCCTTTTGGCTCTGACTCAGCATGTGCCAGCAGTTGAGCTGATGAGATGCTGAGATGCTCTGATGAAGCTAGAGCAGTGAGGGAACAAGGAGGAGAGGTTCAAACAGAGGCTGGACAGACATCTGTCTGGGATGATTTAGCGAATCCTGCTTTGAGCAGGGGGTTGGACCAGATGGCCCAGGAGGTCCCTTCCAACTCTACGATTCTATGATTCTAGTATTGTGTGTGTGTATATATGCATTATAGTGTGTGTGTGTGTGTGTGTGTGGGGATTGCACTATACTATGTTGTGTGTGTGTGGGTGTGTCTGTTGCACTATTCTGTGTGTTGGGGACTGCACTATACTGTGTTGTGTGTACAGGGACTGCACTATACTGTGCATGTAGGGGACCACATTATACTGTGTGTGGGGGTTGTTTTAAACTGTGTATGGGAGCTGCACTATACTGTGTGTGGGGAGACTGCACTATACTGTGTGTGTCAGGGGGCTGCATTATACTGTGAGTGGGGGGCTGCAGTATACTGTGTGTGGGGGGCTGCACTATACCATGTGTGTGTTTGTGGGGGGACTGACTTATATTGTGTGTGTGGGAGTGCTGCATTATACAGTATGTGGGGGTTGCATTATATTGTGAAGGGGATGCATTATACCATGAGGGACTGCTTTATACTTTGGGGACTGCCTTATACTGTGTATGTGGGGGGGCTGCATTATACTCTGAGCAGGCTGCATTATACTCGGGTGGGCTGCATTAAACTCTGATGGGGCTGCATTATACTATGTGTGAGGGGCTGCATTATACTCTAAGGGGACTTCATTATACTTTGAGGGGTCAGCATTATACTCTGAGGGGGTTGCATTATGTTCTATGAGGGGACTACATTATACTCTATGAGGGGGCTGCTTTATACTCTTGGGGGTTGCATTATAATGTGGGTGTGTGTGGGGCTGCATTATACTCTGAGGGAGCTGTATTATACTCTGGGGTTGCATTATACTCTGGGGGGCTGCATTATACTATGTGTGTGCGGGGCTGCATTATACTCTGAGGGGGCTGCATTATACTCGTGGGCTGCATTATACTCTGAGGGGGTTTCATTATACTCTGGTGCCTGCATTATACTGTGGGGGGCTGCATTATACTCTGAGGGGTCTGCATTATACTCCGAGGGAGCTTCATTATACTCTATGAGGGGGGTTGCAGTATACTCTGAGGGGGGCTACATTATGCTCATTTTACTCTGAAGGGGCTTCAATATACAGAGCTGCATTATACTCTTAGGTGGGTTGCATTATACTCTATCAAGGACCTCAGCTGGAGTAAGGGTAGGTGCACACAGTCAGTAAACAATGGGGGTTGGATGCTGCGTACTAGTGCAACAGTCAGATCTTACATCATAGTGGATGGGATTTCAGGAAATCCCATGTCCACTATGTGCGCACAGACACCCACGGCTCCCCCGCAGAGATGTACATGCAGCACGTCTCTCTAGATCACAGCATGTCTATCTTGCAGAAATGCAAGCCTTCGCAAAATAAATTTCACCAGTACAATGTATTTGACGCAATGAATCCACACGGTTCAATGAATACATGTGGAATCACCTGTGTTCAATAGCCGGCAGTGCTTTGGACGCAGCGGACATTTGTTGCATCCAAAGCACTGTCAAATACTGACTGTGTGCACCTACCCTAAAGAGGCCGGGGAAACAAGCATCAAACGACTTCAATATTGTTGATCATGCTCGTTTAATGGCCTGAACTCAGCGCATGAAAATACATCCAAATTGTTTCTGTGTGATGGTGCAATATGTGAGCATTTGGGGTCCCACTTTAAACTTTTGCCAGGGGCCCCACTTTGTCTAAAACAGGCCCTGCAGATCAGCTGAGCAGGCTGTCAATTATAGAGCTCCATTGCAGCTATCTAGTCCACCTAGCTGGACTACTTCCTCATTTTCTGACTTGACAGCTACACATGTGGTCTTTTCTACAAAGATGTAGAAGTAGAACATTACACAGTGTTCCTTCACCTATAGCCTCCACTTAGCTGCACTCCTTCCCTTCTCGCAGCATGAGTATCACAAACAGGATGAGACAAAAAGACTGTAACATGACCCTTCCCCTGATTTGCTTTTTCATTTTGACTTTAGACATTGTGTTACTGACTAAGTCACACAGGTGAGTGACCAGTAGAAGCGCCACTGCAGCGCGAAACGGCAGTCGTCCATTCCACTCCTGCTCCCATCCTCCCGACGCCGATGTTTTAAAGTATTGTAATAAAGAAGTTTTTTAACCAGTGAGTGCCATCCGTTTCTTTCATTTTTTTAATCTATTGTGGCTAATTTTTTTTGGAGTGGCACCCTGGCTCACGGAGCATTTACTGCTGTATATATGCCTGCAGTATCAGTTCACGCAATACCTGTGCATTGAGTGGGCTTCCCCGCTGTGCGGATTTAAACATTGGTGGAGATGCATTGGGTACAGAGAAAATGCTGGGCAACACTGGAAACTATCCCAATCGTACTGCAGATCAGAGGAATCAGATGTCAAATGTAGAGCTGTAGTAACATTGAACAGAGCCATCTGTCTGCAGACAGATCAGGGGAAAGTAAAAATTGAATCACAAAACAAACCATAATGATCAGAACTTAACCCCTTAATGACCACTGATACACCTTTTAATGGTGGCAGTTAAGGGTACTTAAATATATAAATATAACGGCGCTGAGGTTTAAGGTTATAGCGCCCCCAGTGTTGAAATTTCTCTTGGGTCTCATCTGCCGTGGGTCCCTCCAGTACCTCCCAGTGTCCCTGAACCCTCCTGCTTCCCCCCACGGCCGCCAGCATCTTCTTTCAGGAAGAAAAAGGCAGGCGCATGCGCAATGTGCTCGTCGAGATCTGCCGGCCGGGACCCGGCAACAAAATGAGTTTTCCTATTGGATCATATTGGTCACTGTGATGGACCCTATTACAGTGATCAAAATAAAAAATAGCAAATCAAATCCCCCTTTATCACCCCCTAATAGTTAGGGAAAAATAACATAATTAAAAAATGCATTTATTTCCATTTTTCCATTAGGGTTAGAGTTGGGCTAAAGTGAGCTGGACTAAAGTTAGGGATGGGTTGGGGCTAAAGTTAGGGTTAGGGTTAGGGCTAAAGTTAGGGTTAGGGTTGGGGCTAAAGTTAGTATTAGGGTTGGGGCTAAACTTAGGGTTAGGGTTGGGGCCAGAGTTAGAGTTAGGGCTGGGGCTAGTGTTAGGGTTGGAGCTAGGGTTGGAGTTGATATTAGGGTTAGGAGGTGTTAGAGTTAGGTTTGTGGTTATGGTTAGGGTTGGGATTAGGGTAAGGGGTGTGTTGGGGTTAGGGTTGGAGTTCTAATTTGGGGGTTTCCACTGTTTTGGCACATCAGGGGCACTCCAAACGCGACATGGGGTCCTATCTCAATTCCAGCCATTTCTGCGTTGAAAAAGTCAAATACCGCTCCTTCCATTCTGATGTCTGCTGTGCGCCCAAACAGTAGTTTACCCCCACATATGAGGTATCGGCATACTCAGGACAAATTGCACAACAACTTTTGTGGATCTAATTTCTTACGTTTCCCTTGGGAAAAGAAAAATTTGGGGGCAAAAATATCATTTTTGTGGAAAAAATATGATTTTTTATTTTCCCATCTCTACGTTATAAACTTCTGTGAAGTACTTGAGGGTTCAAAGTGCTCACTACACATCTATATAAGTTCCTTGGGGGGGTCTAGTTTCAAAAATGGTGTCACTTGTAGGTAGTTTCCACTGTTTAGGCACATCAGGGGCTCTCCAAATGCAACATGGCATCCCATCTCAATTCCAGCTAATTCTGCATTGAAAAAGTCAAATGGTGCATGTTGCTCTGCCATGCGCCCAGACAGTGGTTTAGATTCATAGAATCATAGAATCGTAGAGTTGGAAGGGACCTCCTGGGCCATCTGGTCCAACCCCCTGCTCAAAGCAGGATTTGCTAATGATCCCAGACAGATATCTGTCCAGCCTCTGTTTGAAGACTTCTATTGAAGGAGAACTCACCACCTCTCGTGGCAGCCTGTTCCACTCATTGATCACCCTCACTGTCCAGAAGTTTTTTCTAATATCTAATCTGTGTCTCATCCTATTCAGTTTCATCCCATTGCTTCTAGTCTTTCCTTGTGCAAATGAGAATAAAGATGATCCTTCTACAATGTGACAGCCCTTGAGATATTTGTAGACAGCTATTAAGTCTCCTCTCAGTCTTCTCTTTTGCAAGCTAAACATTCCCAAATCCTGCAACCTTTCCTCATACCTTTCCTCATATTTTCTTTACCTGCATATATGGAGTATCAGCATATTCCGGAGAAATTGCACAACAAATTTTGTGGTTCATTTTCTCTTTTTACACTTGTGAAAATAAAAAAAAAATTGGTTCTGAAGCAAAATGTGAAAAAATGTAAATGTTCATCTTTTCCTTCTACATTGCTTCAGTTCCTGTGAAGCACGTAAAAGGATAATAAACTTCTTAATGTGGTTTTGGGAACCTTGAGGTGTGCAGTTTTTAGAATGATGTCACTTTTGGGTATTTTCTGTCATGTACACCCCTCAAAGTGACTTCAAATGTGATGTGGTCACTTAAAAATGTTTTTGCAAACTTTGTTGAAAAATTTAGAAATTGCTGGTCAACTTTTATAAGTTCCTAACAAAAAAATTGTTTCCAAGTTGTGCAGATATAAAGTAGACATGGGGGAAATATTATTTATTAAGTATTTTGTGTGACATATCTCTCTGCTTTAAGGGCATACAAATTAAAAGTTTGAAAATTGCAAAATTTTAAAAATGTTCACCATATTTCCATTTATTCATAAATAAATGCAAGCCATATT